>NC_060142.1:284745912-285047995 GCF_021461385.2 Schistocerca piceifrons | reverse complement strand
TCTTTCCAATCGATACCGAGGCGATATTTATTAAACGGACGGTAGGTACTGGTGCGCCCATGTGCTGCATCAGTGCATCAGTGATTAGCGGAAAACAAAGACTGTAGGGTTTTCGATGTGCCATCATTCTTCATCTGTATTTCGCCTGGTGCCATAGTAGACTGTGATGGTTATGTAGCCATTTCCATAAACATATCGCAACATAAATTTCCGACTTGCAGAACATGTCAAAAGTAGTACTTACAATCTGGTTGTTATCAAAAGTAGCACTTAGCATCTAGTAGCTGTTTCCTCCATCGTTTTTAGGAATTTCGAAAAAGTATTAGCTATCCATTTTACCTCGTTTGATCGCTGCTCTGCCAAAACTCTCTCCAACTTCTAATACCGCATATCCTACGTCTCCCCTTTTCTTCTTCTGTCACTTCAGCAGACACTTTCTCTCCTTAGTGGTGCTTGAATGTATTCTTTCCACAAATCCGCTTTGTTCTCGTTGTTTAAAAACAAAATTTTTCACTCTTAATGGTGACGCCTGTACTTTTAATTTCATCTAATGTTATTTTGACTTTTCTATATACTGAGTCTGTCCTTCAGATGACAATTGATTCCCTCCACTTCCTGTTGATTTCATTTCTAAGTGGCTTACATTGTTGCATTTCTTTTATTCCTTGAACATTTTGTATCTTCTCATTTCGCCGATCAGGTAAATTGCTTCAGCTGGTAAAAGATTTCTTTGCAGTTACCTTCCTTGTACTTATATTTGTCCCTCCAACTTCTGTGGTTGCCCTTTTTCGAAATGTCTATTCCTCTTCAACTGCACTTCCTGTTGTGACATTCCCTAGAGTAGTATCTACTGCATCAGTGAACTTCATACGCACATCGTCTATTCTCGTTACTTCAATATCATACTTTATGTTGGTTCATCCTGACAATTCTCTTAATTTTCACCCTTCTGATCATCACTACTAAATTGTGACCCGAATCTATGTGCGATCTTTATTGGACCTTATGATCATGTGTCTGATTTTGTAATTTCTGTCGCACCATGATTTAATCATATTGTCATTTTCCCTGGTCTCCAAGACATTTCCATCTGTTCTTGTGATTCTTCCTACTTTGCACTTTGATTCCTTTGCTCTTGTTGTGATGACCTACAGACTGCATTGCTAGATGTTTTGCATTCTTCCGCTCAACACTTTTCTATAGTATCTTCTTCTTGGGCAAAGCAAGTGACGTATAAAAGTATATAGCTACAAAAGACTACAGTAAGAATATAACGCAAATTTAATAACTGAAAATCTTGCAGGCGCCTCTTCAGAGGCCATGGGAGGATTACACGTATGTAACAACATTAATGGTTAATGATAGGAGTAAATTTACGATGAACTGTAAAATTCACAACCATAACGCTACAATAAAAAATTATTTCCATTCTTGTCTATAGTTCAGATTGGAGTTTCATTTTCTAGTGGAAAAGTTTATAACATGTTGCCGGTAGACATCAAACATGAAATTGAGAAACCGCAGATATTCAAAAATGCCTTATAGTAAACCTTACTTAAAATAATATTTTCATGTTCCCATTAAACAGGCTATAAATTCACTAGTGCTCAGACATATTCTCTGTGAATCTGCATATGCTTGTTAAATCACCTAAAACGCGCACCGCAAATACTGCAGCAATAGAAGTGCTATTGATGCGTGGGATTGGTAGTCAGGGGCTCCTATTGTTAGCCAATCAACAGATTGTAATAATACTTAGCAAATGTCTTTTTTTGGCAAACATACATTTTTAATGGAACAATGACTTGGAATTAAAAAACAAAGTAGGGTAAATTAAAATGCCAGTGATGCTCGTTCCAGAATTCTAGTGCGACTCCTTTACG
Organism: Schistocerca piceifrons; assembly: GCF_021461385.2. Classification (NCBI taxonomy): domain Eukaryota; kingdom Metazoa; phylum Arthropoda; class Insecta; order Orthoptera; family Acrididae; genus Schistocerca; species Schistocerca piceifrons. The sequence continues at coordinate 285,046,112 of NC_060142.1, read as the reverse complement.
AGATATCGTCTGTTGAACACCGACACTTCTACGATATCTATGGCAGCACACATTACAGAACAACGCAAGTGTATAAACTAGTTGAAACCTACAATTGTAGGTAAAGGGATGTGAGGCGAAAGGCTAGGGCCCATGTACCATCATGTGTCATTTCCTGTTACTATCTTGTTGTCGTAATGTATTTGAAATTGGCAATCACAATTTCAGTTAATTACGACGCAGACCGAGTAAGATATCAGATCTCAATAATACGGCAATAAAAACAGGTAGGCCTTGATTTATAAGAGTTTCAGCTAACCCAAATTATGAAACAGCTCTTAATTCAATTAGAAAAGGAACACACAATAACAGCTTCAGTTAAGTAACATTAGCAAATAGAAAACTGCCAGGGCCGCTTTAATCGAAAGATTAATCATGTGATAATACAAATCCAGTTTAATAGAAAATATCAAAACTCGGGTTTTCCCAGGTTCCTGCCTTAAAACACTCAAGGACAAGTGAATTCTTATTTCAATCAATTCATTGTAGTCCACAAGAACCACCCCACAATAATTTACACCGCATCTAACAGTTAACGAACCTCTGGTCCCCCATCACCACAGGACAACACAACACATTACTACTATGGCCCGAGACACGACTTTAACGGTACACCATTATGCCCTTTGCTCTCTATATGCCAAACCATCAGCCCAGACTAGTTATTTCTCGCGCAGCAGAGCTTAAGTAGCTTAGCACGCGTTAAGATAGATACATACTGAAGTAAGCCAGCTTAACAGTGCTAAATTTGCATAGACACCAATTCCGCTAGGTGACTAATCAGTACACTATTCTAAGGAGGCGTTGTGCACTCACATGTAGCTTAGAATTTGGGGGCAGTCCTACTGGCGCAAGAAAATTTCTTACACTCGTACTTTTCATTTAATTAAACAGCACTGACACACAGTGACAAAAAGCCACACTTTATTAAATTACCAAATCATCAGTTCTTTGCTCACACTGAACGTGACAAACACACTTCCTGGTACATTTTACGAGAATACATACGCGGTGTCGTTGTTTCACAGGCAGTGCCGCTAATGGTGCAACCCTCCGCTTTTATCGCCGTGGCGCCGTAAAGACAAGTCTGAACAAGAATATCAAATACATTCTTCCACGAACAGCACACATGCGTAAAATTAGTAATCACGTTCCGTCATAGGAGCGTAAAATATCACTGTAGGACACCTATAGCAATGAACACACACACACACACACACACACACACACACACACACACACACACACACACACACATACACACAGAGAGAGAGAGAGAGAGAGAGAGATAGAGAGAGAGAAAGAATAAACGACCCACGACTTCTATGAGGGTCCCCTGCCCAGGTGCTTACATAGAATTCAACTTGATCGTTGCACATGTACACAATGTGATGAAAAGTATCCGGTCACCCCCCAAAGCACACGTTTTTCATATCAGGTGCATTGTGCTGCCACCTACTGCCAGGTACTCCATATCAGCGACCTCAGTAGTCATTAGACATCGTGAAAGAGCAGAATGGGGCGCTCCGCGGAACTTAATGGACTTCGAACGTGTTGAGGTGATTGGGTGTCACTTGTTTCACACGTCTATATGCGAGATTTTCACACACCTAAACATCCCTAGGTCCATTGTTTCCGATGTGATAGTGAAGTGGAAACGTGAACGGACCTATACAGCACAAAAACGTACAGGCCGACCTCGTCTGTTGACTGACAGAGTCCGCCGACAGTTGAAAAGAGTGGTAATGTTTAATAGGCACACATCTATCCAGACCATCACACAGGAATTTCAAACTGCATCAGGATCCAGTACAAGTACTTGAAACAGTTAGGCGGAAGGTGAGAAAACTCGGATTTCATGGCCGAGCGGCTTCTCATAAGCCACACATCACGTCGATAAATGCCAAACGACGCCTCGCTTGGTGTAAGGAACGAACATTGGACGATTGAACAGTGGAAAAACGTTGTGTGGAGTGACGAATCACCCTTACACAATGTGGCATCAAATGGTTTAAATGGCTCTGAGCACTATGGGACTTGACATCTGTGGTCATCAGTCCCCTAGAACTTAGAACTACTTAAACCTAACTAACCTAAGGACATCACACACATCCATGCCCGAGGCAGGATTCGAACCTGCGACCGTAGCAGTCCCGCGGTTCCGGACTGAGCGGCTGAACCGCTAGACCACCGCGGCCGGCAATGTGGCATCCGAAGGCAGGATGTGGGTATGGTGAATGCCCGGTGAACATCATCTGCCAGCGTGTGTAGTGCCAACAGTAAAATTCGGAGGCGGTGGTGTTGTTGTGTGGTTGTGTTTCTCATGGAGGGGGCTTGCACCCCTTGTTTTTCCGCGCGGCACTATCATAGTACAGGGCTTCACTGATATTTTAAGCACAGTCTTGCTTCCTACTGTTGAAGAGCAATCCGGATATGGCGATTGCATCTTTCAACACGATAGAATACCTGTTCATAATGCACGGTCTGTGGCGGAGTGTGCACACAACGATAACATCCCTGTAATGGACTGGCGTGCACAGAGTCCTGATCTGAATCCTGTACAACACCTTTGCGATGTTTTGAAACACCGACTTCGTGGCAGGCCTCACCGACCGACATCGATACCGCTCCTCAGTGCAGCGCTCCGTAAAGAATGGGCTTCCATTCCCCAAGAAATCTTCCAGCACCTGATTGAACATATGCCTGCGGGAGTGGAAGCTGCCATCAAGGCTAATGGTGGGCCAACACCATATTGAATTCCAGCATTAGCGATAAGGGGGCGCCACGAACTTGTAAGTAATTTTCAGCCAGTTGTCCGGATAGTTTTGATCACATAGTGTAGTAGCACCTCTTTTCGCTATAAGATGATTTTCCTAACCAATAGTGAACACTCGCCAAAGCAGCGAGGCCAAGGAGCTTTCAGTAACAACAATGGTGCAACGAAATGCAAACTGCACGTCACTCACAACTACTCCTCTGTGTACATTTAGTATTCGTGGTTGTGTTTCTCATGGAGGGGGCTTGCACCCCTTGTTTTTCCGCGCGGCACTATCATAGTACAGGGCTTCACTGATATTTTAAGCACAGTCTTGCTTCCTACTGTTGAAGAGCAATCCGGATATGGCGATTGCATCTTTCAACACGATAGAATACCTGTTCATAATGCACGGTCTGTGGCGGAGTGTGCACACAACGATAACATCCCTGTAATGGACTGGCGTGCACAGAGTCCTGATCTGAATCCTGTACAACACCTTTGCGATGTTTTGAAACACCGACTTCGTGGCAGGCCTCACCGACCGACATCGATACCGCTCCTCAGTGCAGCGCTCCGTAAAGAATGGGCTTCCATTCCCCAAGAAATCTTCCAGCACCTGATTGAACATATGCCTGCGGGAGTGGAAGCTGCCATCAAGGCTAATGGTGGGCCAACACCATATTGAATTCCAGCATTAGCGATAAGGGGGCGCCACGAACTTGTAAGTAATTTTCAGCCAGTTGTCCGGATAGTTTTGATCACATAGTGTAGTAGCACCTCTTTTCGCTATAAGATGATTTTCCTAACCAATAGTGAACACTCGCCAAAGCAGCGAGGCCAAGGAGCTTTCAGTAACAACAATGGTGCAACGAAATGCAAACTGCACGTCACTCACAACTACTCCTCTGTGTACATTTAGTATTCGTACGTTTGCGTTAAAAGTCGTGTGTCATATATTTACATTCGTGGCATGCACTACACATTGTAAGTAATGACTAACGAGATATGGTGCCTTAAACCATTTTAACCCTTCACCCGTGAAGATGGTCCAAGACCGAGACTGGCAGATATTTGGGTTTAAAATAAAAACAGCTGATGGTTCAAATGCGCATTTTACACTAAATTTCACAGGCCGGAGAGTGTCTGCGGGAAACTACCAAGAACTACGGCGACGACACTGCACCAAAACATTTAACAGCAGACCTGTGGTGCAACACAAAACCAGTTATCTCAACATAAAAGAGCTGTCTCCATTGAGTAAGATGGTATATGTCTTTTGCATCAACGACACCACGCACCGTTTTAATATCTTCCGATCAAACCGACAATTCAACAAATCGTGCGGACTCCACAGTGCAAAAGCTACAGAGCAGTGATGTGGCCACGGACACCAGCCATTAACTCCTGGCTGGCCAGGGTACGCACGAAGACGGCTCTCTAATTCAGCCACTGATTCAAATCGCTCTACAAATATGCGCAGCAACCAGTCCAAGCACTCGCCGAACTCCGTGACCAAGACGCTTGCGCAAGTGCTCCCCTTAATCACCGAGCGGACCTCCTCGCTCCGTTACCACTCCCCAACTCCCCCGCAACACGTCCCGTCCCTATCAAAAACCTCGAGCAAATATCTTAGTGGCTTCAAATCAGAGGGACATCACACGTCAGATCGAGCTACTGGCGCCAGGGATTCGAAAGACGACGCCAGCAACCCCGCCACGGCTCACTAGTGGACTCTGACCAGTAACGAGACAATTGACCATCATAGGCTGTGTTCATATTGGCCTCCGTAGAGGTAATACACGCTTCCACTTTGGTAACAACTGCTGCACACGTGCTAGCATTTCAATGGAGATGACTGAGCGGGTTGCATATCATCGATATTAGTTGGTATGTCCTTGTAGACAGGCTATTTCAGATTTCTCCAAAGAAGAATGTCTGCAGAGTCAAATCCGGGGAATGGGTAACCCAAGGTTCAGACCTTCTGCGTCCAATCCATTGATTTGGAAACACTTCGTGAAGATATGCTGTAGTACTTCCTGCACTATGGACTGGACAGGCATCATGTTGGTACCACAGAGTTGTCCTAGTCTGCAGAGGAACGTCTTCTAGCATCCGTGGTAGATTACCTACTGGAAGGCTGTTAGACTTGTGCGCGTTTCATCTGTGAATAACAGGCCTACGAGCTGATGGTTCACTATCTCACACCACACGTTTACACTCACTGGACACAGACGCCTCACCTGACAAAGCCAAAGGGGACTGTCAGCAGACCAATAGCGCATGTTTCGGCGGTTTACCTGGGCATGACCAAATTTAGCTTCAGCGCAAAACAAGATGCATGAGACATCTGGAGTAGTCTTAATGTCCATGTACAGATTAAACAATGAACATGTCCGCCCCCGGTAGCTGAGTGCTCAGCGCGCCAGCATGTCAATCCTAAGGGCCAGGATTCGATTCCCTGCTGGGTCGGAGATTTTCTCCACTCAGGGACTGTGTGTTGTGTCGTCCTAATCATCATCATTTCATCCCTATCGACGCGCAAGTCGCCGAAGTGTTGTCAAATCGAAAGACTTGCACCCAGCGAACGGTCTACCCGACGGGAGGCCGTAGCCTCACATTCACATTTTACCATGAACATGGCGGCTTTTTCTGCATTGGTAAATCCCACGTCCACTCACTACCTACTGCTTCGACTGTCACATACTAACTGATTAGCAAGTCGCAATACACACAAGGAACACACATGCACACTGTACGGTAGCAACATTGTACTTAGCAACTTCGCAAGTTGAATGACACAAATAAATTTCAGTGGGGTAACTTTTCAATGTATGGTATCACGTAAACAACTAACACTAGAATCCTGCAACAAACACCACTGACATTTTAATTTACCCTACTTTTAGACTGTTAATGACAATACGCATTAATCCATTTAAACAAGGGTATGTTTGCACGAAAAATACGCTTTCTAAGTATTATTACGATCTGTTTATGGGATAACAATACGAGTCTATGACTGTCAAATAATGTAGTTTATACAGCGACGAAATTAAGATGAAAACTCTGATTATATTTTTAATAATGACACAAAAACAAGTATGGTCGCCTTGCATAAAATTATTAAATGTGGGTCGGTTTCCGTTTTAAGGAATTAAGACCGTAGCGAAGTGCAGTTTAGTTTGCGTGAAATAGAAAAAAATATTTGGCAAATTCTCCACTTAAATCAACTACCTCGTGTGCAAAATCAAAGACCATATCCCGACATCGGCAGTTCATTAGTGATGCTGCTTCATTATCCACTACAAGTCATCATGAGCTAACGCTCGAACCGCGTTAAAGTTCTTCAGTTTCGAAAGCGTACGTAACCCAAAAGCAGATTGAAATCGTCGAAGTCCTCATGCGCTGCTCAAAGTCTATGACCCGCAAAATGCCGTCGTGTCAGTGCGGGTGGATTGCCACCGAGAAACGAAGTTCACCTCCTGCCGGAAACTACACAGACTCACCAATCTCTATCAACACGAACGGTTTGAACGAAGACCGACCGAGCGATGTGGCGCAGTGGTCAGCACACCGGACTCGCATTCGAGAGGGCGACGATTCAAACCGTGCGCCCGGCCATCCTGATTTAGGTTTACCGTGATTTCCCTAAATCTGTTCAGGCAAATGCCTGGATGGTTCCTTTGAAGGGGCACGGCCGACTTCCTTCCCCACCCTCCTCTAACCCGATTGGACCGATGACCTCGCTGTTTGGTCCCTTCCCCCAAATCAACAAACCAACCAACAATCTGAAGATGAAAGATCGCGAGGAGAACATTGTGATGTGTAGCACGGCCGCCTATTTGACACCTCTGAAACCAGACCGCGGTGGTCACTCCCGTTATGTGTTACAAAATTAAGTTAAAAAAATACCATAAGTGGAAATACGTAGTTTTTCCTAAAACTAAACGAAATGAGCTGCTTGTAAGAATTCCAATATACATGTTGCCGGAAAATATTGATAACAACATAATGCAAAGCCATCATGCATAACTCTTACAACAATAAAATACAATTAAATATTGGTACATATATAAGTGAATTCTATCAGAATGAAACACGGTTCCCTGCTTGTTTACGTGATGCTCTTGCTTCTTATGTACCCTGTATCAAATATGAATTAGGCCGATTTCATTGGTGGCCTGTTTCTAGGAAGAGAATGTCTGCGGGGACCTGAAAGTGAACAAAAGCATGGTGAGTCGCTGGTCGAAGCATCTGACATCATGGCAACAAGGTCGCTCAAACCTGTCCAATTTCCTGCGTGCCGGCCTACTGCACGCAGCTCTGACACCTGAAATGTTGGAACGTGTCGACATTCTCTTTCGAGGCCATCGACGGATCATTGCATTCGACGAACGTTGGTAATGAACGAATGTGCGAGCTACCTGCACCAGACAGACCCCTATCGGCAACATCAACAGCTGGCAACTTAAAAAAAATGGCGCCAAGCTAAATATTTTGTTTTAAAGGTTTTATATTTTAGTAACAAAATATACTTGTCGCCAAACACATAAATATTGCAGAAAGAGAACCCTTCCGCCGTAACTAGTTGCTGTTGTGAGATGGATGCTAGCGTACATCAAATATGGAGATTCGTCACGGGACCAAATAAGGTTAGGCAACACAGTTGCAAAATGATACTAGCAATACAGACTACCAATAATTTACAGTTATTCACTAAGATAAAGTTTATAATACTTAACTGTAGTGTGGAGGTAGTACTGTACGGGGTGGTGACCCAGTCAAGAAATACCTTAGAATCCACAAACAAATTTTATTTTGATATTGGCATTTCAGCCAAACTACCATGATGAGTTATCGCAGTACCTAAGTGCTAACTGTGATGTTACGCGTACGTAGGCGATCCTTTGGTCTTCTGGAGGTTGTATGAGGGGAAGTGAAGTTATTGTATACCTGAACGCTAAAAGGAGCGCTGCGGCAAGTCCGGCTACATGACCAGTACAGGCGAGTTCAGGTACAAACACGAGCAGTGTCGCTGGAAATGGGTAAAACCCGAAGCTCGGAATTTGGACGGCTGTTTCTCGCAGGGCCTCTGTGTAGGAGATGAATCACAAATGGCGCAATGTCAGACAAGCTGAAGAATAGTTTCTTACAACTCTTCAAGAATCTATAAAAATTTACAGTCAAGTATTAAATAAAATTTGAATACATTTGCAATGACGAAAAAGAGGGTCATCCAATGATAGAACAATATTTTCAATATCTTTAAAATTACAGATGTTGATATTGCACAGTGACTAAACACTTTCACAATGAACCTCTACATTAACAACTTTTAAATCCCACATGCGATTTCAGTAAACGATGTCTCAGATGATAGCATTGCGTTATAGCTATCGTGGCTGAAAGCTATTCATCTGTGTTTTATTTAGTGACTTACGGCATCTTTTATATCTTTCTTATTATGCAAATGTTTGTCAGAATGTCGTACCCTCCAGAATTGCACACCAAATGAATACAGCATGAATACCTCACATTTTATCATATTATATATTTATTTAATGAACAGTGTACTGTTTTGCCAGTAACTTTATTTAAACGCTGTTACAACCGTCAATTTTCAGTAGTGGTCAGTCACATCTCTTAGCGGACACCAAATTCATAAAAAAGTGCCAAAAGACACTTCTGACAAGCAGGTCTAAAAAATTCTTTAAACAATATTTAACGGCAATTTGTTGGCAGTTATTGCGAGCCGGCCGTTGTGGCCGAGCGGTTCTAGGCGCTTCAGTCCGGAACCGCGATGCTGCTACGGTCGCAGATTCGAATCCTGTCTAAGTCACGGGACTGATGATCTCGGATGTTAAGTCCCATTGTGTTTAGAGCCATTTGAACCATTTATTGTGAGCGCACTTGAGTAAGATTACTGGTTTTTTTATCTAGGACAAACCTTTATTTATGTTAATAGTGAATGTTCTGAGTGTGACCAAATGTTAATAACATTTCTTTATTGAAAACTTGACGTAATGTGTTATTTTAGTCTTGGAAGAGGTCAAGCTGAGTCGAATTATGTCTGTAAAAAATGCATTTTTGGTGGGGACGTCCTTCAGCCAATGGAAACGAAGACAGTAGCGGAACTCTACGTGAGTTAAAAGGAAGGACACACTTTTTCGACTGGAGAGTTCAAGAGGCCGATTCTGAGCGTGATTTCTGGAAGGATGCAGCCCTGTCTGTGGTAATATGTGGTGTTCGATCCTGGATTTCTTTCAGTCTGAGCAGTGGATGACTGCTACCATACTTCAACTTCTGAAGGGACTTTATATTTCGAAATGTCTGAATTTGGTGCAGAGTAGTACTCTTAACCTTTCTCCTCTTATGTTACGGAACTGAGGATAGAGAGACTATGAGTCACTATTCTTTCTATCATGTGTGATAATTCTCAAATTATCATGTCGAAATCTGAACTGTTTTGAGCCGGTGAATATTTCATGTATTGTGATTATGAAATGGACTCAGTTTCCATGTATCTTTGATTACAATTTGGTTTCGGGATTTTGCTGCCATTCTCGTAACGCTGTCAATATAACTTTCCTGTATTTTTCTGTCTGTATTTTGACTGAATATCGTAGGATCACTTCCATTTTACCTGAGGCGTCCTTTCGTTAATAAACATTATTCAGCATAATTCTGTGTCGTCTACTTCAAATATAGACTTTATAACAGAACCTGAGCCGTACTCCGCCTCGCGTTGGTACTGTTGTAGGTCTCTGTCCTCTGTTGGAAGCCAGACTGTATCGTTTAGTTGACGTGGTTGCGGTTGTTTGTCTTCTTCTCGTGTTGCCTGGCACCACTCGGTTTCGCAAGCGTTGCCTGTCCGCTAGTGGCAGCAGCGGCGTTATCGATATGTAGTAACTGTGGCCCTGTCTTTGGGGTGACGTCGTGGCCCTTCCGCGTCGTGTGAGCGAGCAGTTGGGTAGGGGACGCAGGAGCCAGGTCCACAAAGAGCGAGAACACGTCGTGACCGCTGGTGGCGCCCATAGGCTGCTGGGTCGAAGGGCTGTGGTCACGAGGGTGTACGACCTCGTCGAAACCGGATCCTGCAAGTTTTAAGCTGAGTGCATATCAATTCGAGTCGACAAACCTCCACCATTGTGAAATCTCTCGACTTGGGTTCGCGTTGCCGCTCGTAGTGTCGCTAAGGCAAAGAGCAGCGAGTGTAGTGCTTGGGGAAGGCGGATCTGATTAGCTTTCCTGGGCTCCTAATTACTATTTATTATCTTCAGCTTGTTACAATTGTTAAGTTCAACCAGAGGTATTTTCCTGCCTGGTGGCCGCTAACGCCCCAGTTACCTGCCCTGGGGGTTAATGTATGTAACAGCAGCGTACGTTTCCTCGCCTTGCCGCCGCTGTCTGGTGAGGCGTGTAAGTTTGATAACAGTTTGACAGCTTTCCTGATTGTAGGTTGGTTGGCGATTCTTATACCTTGGTTGTAGTGATTCCTTTCTTCTTCCGGGCGCTCTAAGGACAGTATACTGCGGGCGGAGTCCAGACCGCCGGTTCCGGCTTTGGCGTATTTTTACATCTTTGCATTTAGTTTATTGGACGTCAGGTTGCCTCACCGAGATTATCATTAGTCACTCGTTAGACTGCCCCTAGTCTGAGTTACCATCTTGTGGTGTGAATGCAACTCTTAGCTGCCTTTCTCATCGCTCGCAAAAGTGTTTTTGGCCTGACATTATCAGAGGCCGATTCCTGGAGCACCGTCTGTGACTGGCTCTTCTGTTTTTTTATTGTGTTATTATTTTATTATTGTATTACCAAGTTGCCGGCCGATGTGGCCGAGCGGTTCTAGGCGCTTCAGTCTGGAACCGCGTGATCGGTACGGTGGCAGGTTTGAATTCTGCCTCGGGCGTGGATGTGTGTGATGTCATTAGTGTTGTGTCTAGACAAGACAGCCTAGACACAATGAGAGGAAGCCGAAAGGCACGCGCTTAAACTCACGCAGGCTGGCGTGAGGTCTGAAACAGGATACGTAATGAATGCTATAAAGAAAAGTACGTAGCTTCTGGAATACTTAACTTTAAACCACATTTGTAGAACATCGCTCTTGATGATACATGCTTCATAATATTAATTAGCAATTGAATACGGCGCCTTGCTAGGTCGTAGCAAATGTAGCAGAAGGCTTGGCTAACTATCGTCTCGGCAATTGAGAGCGTATTTGTCAGTAATCCATCTCAGGCAAAGTCGGCTGTACAACTGGGGCGAGAGCTAGGACGTCTCTCTAGACCTGCCTTGTGGTGGCGCTCGGTCTGCAATTACTGGCAGTGGCGACACGCGGGTCCGGCGTATACTAACGGACCGCGGCCGATTTAAAGGCTACCACCTAGCAAGTGTGGTGTCTGGCGGTGACACCACAATTAGGTTAGCTAGGGTACTGATGACCTCAGATGTTAAGTCCCTTAGTACTCAGAGCCATTTTTTTATTACCAAGTTACCAGCATTTGTCTCACTTGTTTGGTGATCACTTGCTTGTCCTTTTGAATTAACCTTTGTAACTATATTTGCTGTTTTATTGTATTTTGTTAATTTTTTCTAATAACTGCCGTTCTTGGCGTTAAAGGCCTTCAGACGTGACTGTGGTTATTTGCTTTAAAATTCTAATTGCGACCACACTGGCTTGTTTTCAAAACATTATTTGCTGTGTCTGTATTTTATGAATGTTTGTTAAATGTTTTTAATAATTGCCAATCTTGGCGTTTAAGGCCTTCAGACATGAAACAATTCTTAATTTATTGCCATTAAGGCCTTAAGCCGTGAGCATGGTTATTTGTTTTAAAATTCTAATTTGGTAATTCTATTTTAGCAGCGAGCTTTAAGATCTTTGGTGATTTGTCTTTTATATTTTAATAACTGTAAGTTACAACAAGTTTAAACAATTCTTAATTTATTCCCGTTGAGGCCTTCAGCCGTGAAACAATTCTTAAATTATTGCAATTGTTTTAATTTGTTGTTGATTTCAAAAAAGTTATGTGTGATTAAAAGAAAAGCTAACCAATGGTAACTGACTACGGCCCGTCCAAAATCGTAACCGAATCCTGCCTTCCTTGACTACCAGGTTTCAGAACCCTTCTTCTTAAGTTATTCATTTAATGCTTGGTTTGTATTTCTGTGTATTTTATTAACTCGCAGTTCTAGGCAACAATAATATTGTCTAGAACTGCGAGTTAATAAAATACACAGAAATGCATAGATTATTTGCATAGATTATTTGACTGCAGCATCACATCGACAGGTTGTTTTTTGCAGTGAATTAGCTGCGTGGCACGAAAGCAGACGTGCACGGTTCGACCCTATGACTAAATTGAACTATTGTTTTTAAACAGCGCCATGCATAGCCCAGGTACCTAAAGTGTGAGTAACCACAGATAAAGACACAACTGGTTTGCTCATATGGGATGCTGTTTGGAAGAGCAATTACACTAGCACGTATCGTCGCACTTGTGGGTTTCTCATCCGGTGTAGGAATGCAGTCCCTTTACAACTACAATTGTAATTCTATCACTTTACCATACTCTGTTATCCAAGTCTCGATTCTATTCCGTGATAGCCAGTTTGTATTGGGGCTCTGAGCAATTGAATGTGCAGCAGTTGTATGCGTAAGCGTCGGTAGCCAAATTTAGTTGCGGACAAGTCAGGCGCAAAAATTCAAAAAAGAAGAAGAAAGCTACCCAGAGGCGTCCTGACCTGGAGTCTCCAGGGGCCATCAGCAGTTGAGTCTGACGGTGGCAATGGGAGAGCGGCCCCCCGGCTCGACGACATCCCTCGACGTCGTCATCGGTAGCACCTATACATTCGGGAGCATCAGTACAGCAGAAGCAGCTAGCATGATCGACAAGTTAAGTACTTACGGTAGTAGTGTTAATATGTGTTAACGCGCAGAGCTACTGTCAGTGACTGGTCTTCCAACAAATAAGCAATCAACCAGCATGTATAGTTCAGATAATGTTAGTTGGCCAATTAGTCCAAAATCTGAACGTACGGATGTTGACAGTGACGTTACTAATGGGGCAGGTTGTGTAAAATCAGAGAGGTGAAGTAAGCTTCCAGATAATAAATCGTCACAATTAATAAACATTTTGCTAGAAATGCAGTCTAGTATGGGGGTGTTGGGTACAGAACTAACTTCTGTAAAAAGAAAGCTAGATTCAGTAGGGACAAAGACTGAAAATGTAGAGAAAATATCAGATGTGGACAAAATTTCTGACGAGGCTGGCCTGGTGAACAAGGTAATCGATACACTTGAAGAAAAAATTAGGGGAAAATTTGGGAAAGATACAGAACGAGCTGGGTGGCGATGTTAAGAACTGTATGGTGAGGCAAAATACGCTTGAGTAAGTAACTACTACATCTCTTAAATCTGTTAACAATTTGTCAGGTAGATTAATAGAACGTGAAAAATATGTGCTTGAAAATAGAGAACATTTTGAATCAACCTTAAATAAAAAAGCGGTTTGAAGACACGAGGACTGAATTAAATTCTTTAGCAAATAATCATGCTATTACTGTGACAACTGTTCCATGGGTTAATTCAGGAACGCCTAAGTGTTTTGCTGCTGGGCGAGCCGAGGAGATTACGACGCTCAAGAGACGACTACCGGAATTGTTACAATGGGATTTTGTCCATAGTCTGACAAATTGCATTGTCGAATTTCTAGATTTTATTGAGAAACTTGAACAGGCGTTGAAATTCAAGCCATATAATTGGAACAATAGACAAGGAAATGGGAACCAGGTCGTGAACAATAGTAATATCTACAATAATCATTATAATCACCAAAATAATAATCACCACAATGGTAGCAATAAGTTGCAAAGAGGAAGTGGAAATGGGAATTCTCAGAACGAATATTAAAACCGTAAACGAAGATATGAGGGGCAGAGGCATCAACAAATGCAACACATCAGAATAGAAGGTCGAGAAATTAGAGATCGCCGCATCTCAGGTCCTGAGGTGGCGAAATAAACAGGTGTTGAAAAGGGCACTTTATTTTAAAAATATCTTTGTGGTTGAAAATTCGGCAAAGAAGCCGCAAACGTTGGAGATAGAGGTTATAAGAAATAAAACAAAATGGGAAATAATTTTAAGAAGCGCAACCATAAAGAAGCCTTAAGAAATATGGTATGATGGCATGAGGCTGGAGAATTTATTCTGTGAAAGGGAAGTGAATGATGGAATGAATGTATGCTTGTTAAAAGATTTTCTGCTCAAAAGAGAAGCAGAGGTGGAGTTGAATTTGGTGAAGGTGGAATGTACGACGAATTCTAATGGAGCACTAGACGGTAGCAACAATTATAGTAGTGTAGGTAAGAGTAGTGTACATGATTTTGTATCGAAGTAAGTAGTTGAAGCTATCTGTTAAGGTGGTGAAGGTGAAGCCTCATCACCTGGATAAGAATTTTGTAATTGTATCTACGTAAGCATGTAAAGGTATTTTTGAAGGTGATGTAGCAATAGTGTCGTCAGCTTGTGATGACTTTCATTATGTATCGGGGAGGTAGCTGACTTATTGTTAAAGGGAAGTAAAAGTGATGTTCTATGTGTTGAAATTGCGAAGGTTGAAGCTGCTGATTTGCTGATTTAGATATCTCGAAGGAAGGAAACTGTTCATTTATTTCTATTGATGGAAGTGAACAGATTGCTCTTTCGATGAAAGCACGATTTATGAGTGGATGTCGAAAGATGCATGTGAAAGTATTGTGTTAGATAATAGATCAAATACAAACTGTTGAAGAAATATGAGAGTAGAGAAAATGTAAGGAGGCAGAAGTAATTCCGAATTCGACGGGATTCGAATGTAATGTGAATTCTAAAGCGGAGCGATTGAGGAGGAGCTGTTAATATGGTGTATTGGCAGAGGTTAACAGGGGTATTGGCAGTGATTTCTACAATGTATCGACGGGTATAATGGATGTTTTAAGTAAAGAAGCCTACGAATTATCAGTGATGTTAATGGAGTTCATTCCGACAAGGTTTGCACTATTTCGGTGAATATAAGCGAAGATTTGCTTAAGAGAGACGAAGTTCTAAGTTATGTTGTTAGTTGTGGCAGTGTTGCAGCACCGACATCATTGATTCGGAGGAAACGAACAGTATATTTTATGCTTACGTGGACGACGAAACGACGAAAGCAGCAAAATGTTTAGAGGCTACCTATGATTTGGAGGTAGATCAGGAGAATTTAGGGATGGATAGTGGGACTAAGTGTTGGTCAGGAATTGTAATGTTTATAATAAATACGGAGAAAATAGGAAGCGACGTTGCAAATTATATTTTCTGGAAGCAATGTGCAGCTTATATCTGAAACAGCCGATGTTGATGAAGGAAGAACGTGTGCGTCCCTCGAAACTAAAAATGTTGTTCCCACGGTTGTCACAAATTTTGTCTGTAAACTTAAGAGTCTGTGGTGATTGAGTAAAGAGGCCTCAAATTCGGGCAAGTCACAAAACGTAAAAAAGTGAGTATCAGGAGAAACACTGACAAGATAAATTTTATGAGAAGCAACAGTGACAGAGATGCACCTTGTAAAAGAAGAATGGCATGTGTATTAATAAGTGTGTAAATAAGTGTATTTCACGTGCAGTTTTAAGAATGTTGGGATTATTTATGTTTTGAGTAAGGGGTTATATGGTGAACTTAAGATGTATGCAATAAAGCAAGGAGGCAAACTTTAATGCAGGAAGGGAGTTTGTATTGTGCTCACAACTCTTGGTGCATGGAGGTCGGCAGAACGTAATTAATTTCTTACGAAAGAGAGGAATAAACTGTAGTGTACGCAAGATTTTGGGAAAAATTTCAGGAGGTCGTTTAAACGTGGTACTTTCAGTATTTTGGAAGGGTTTCTCGTGTAACATGTGTAGTTTATTTGTAATTATTGTTCGCACCAAATTTGGTGCATGGGTGTTATCAGACCTCATGAAAATTTTATTTGCTTGTGGGGCAAAACATTTAGTTAGATGCAAAGTATGAGCTAAGTTTATGAGCGTACATTATATGGACCAATTCCACGATGTATATTATTTTGGAAGGGTTTTGAATATATTTGTATGTGGCATTTTGGAGACAACTTTGTAAGATGTTTAAGAGAATAATTCTAAGGATAAGTGTTTTATTATGCAAGTAGGATGTTGATGAATTTGGAATACAGTCATCTGCTGAGTTGAAAGAAAACTTAAAAGTTTGAGTTCTGCACGAGGTATTAGTTTCAAAGTTTCCAATTAGATGGGGTAAAATTGTAGAGAAATGATAAAATGTTAGTTGATTTGTGGTGTTGAACAAATTTCATAGCATAAAAGACATGTAAGAAAACATGGAGGAAGGTGGCCGAAGTGTTTGAAATGTCGAGCTAAATCATGTGTTTTGTCAACGCTATAAATCAGTTTTTGCTTGCTATCCTGTCGAATTGATTCCACTGGATAAGGTGTTCAGTGCCTGATCTATGAGATGTGGGAAGTCATATGATGACTGGTAATGACATCACAGTCCTATTTCGACAGCTATCGTCCCTTAGCGGTGAAGCTGACGGCAGACTGACGCGTGTTCGGCGTAGTACTATGCCAAGGAAAGGGGTCATGAAATTCTGCAGAGGCGGCTGGACTGCGAACGATCTGAACATCGATGAAAGAAACCCGATCATGTGTTGTGTTTGTAAAGTGCTATGAAGAAATGCTCATAGCAAAAGCTGTTTTCAAATGAGCAAAAGTTAAGATGTCTCAAACTTTTGCATAAAAATAGATGATTTACGTTTATTTGGACCTTTAATTAACGTGCTATAATTTTTATAATTTGTGTTAGATACTGGTAACAGATGTTATGACATACCCTAGGAGTTACGTACTGTTTCATATATCACCACAAAGACACTTACTCTATTGTTTTGAAATGAAAATAGATTATTCTGTTTATTATGTTATGTACACATTTATTATGTAACTATGTCAAGTTTGCCGGCCACTGTGGCCGAGCGGTTCTAGGCGCTTCTGTCCGGAACCGGTCGCAGGTTCGAATCCTGCCTCGCACATGGATGTGTGTGATGTCCTTAGGTTTGAAAGGTTTAAGTAGTTCTAAGTCTAGGGGACTGATGACCTCAGGTGTTAAGTCCCATAGTGCTTAGAGCCATATGTCAAATTTGGAGCGACTTAATGTGCCCAGTTAGCGAGCTAATGTGCCGCATTAAGTGCAGATGTGTAACGTTACAGGTATGCAAGCGAGCGATTTGGCCTTCTAGAGGTCGTGTGTGGGGAGACGCAGCGCTGAGGGCGCCCGTGGCAAGTCTGGCTAGGTGACCAGTACGGGCGAGTTCAAGTACAAAGACGAGCAGCGTCGCTGGAAATGAGTAAATCCGAATGCTGAGAAACTGGGAGAGCTGTTGCTCGCATGGATTTTGTGCAGAAATGTACCTATACTGGCGCATGTCAGTCAATCTAAAAGATGGTTTCTCACAGCTCTTTGAGAATCTGTAATAATTTACAGTCAAGTATTCATGGAAATCTAAATATATTTGCGATCTCAGGAAAAAAAGGGGATACAATGGCACAGCAATATTTTCAGTATATTTAAAACAACGGATGTTAATGTTTCACAGTGACTTCAACCAAAGATATCTCAGATGATAGCATTGCACGATAGTGATCATTCCTGAAAG
Organism: Schistocerca piceifrons; assembly: GCF_021461385.2. Classification (NCBI taxonomy): domain Eukaryota; kingdom Metazoa; phylum Arthropoda; class Insecta; order Orthoptera; family Acrididae; genus Schistocerca; species Schistocerca piceifrons. The sequence goes on along the minus strand of NC_060142.1, from coordinate 285,028,613 downwards.
CCATGATTCTGTGTTTTTTATTGACTTATGGCACCTTTTGTGTCTCTTTTATTGTTCAAATTTTGCTCAAAACATTTTATCCTCCACAATTAGACAGAAAACGAATACAGCATGAACGCCTCACATTTTGTTATACATGTGTATTTATTTAATGAACAATCTACTGTTTTGCCAGTAACTTTATTTAAACATTATTACGATTGATAATACAATATGGTTATTTAAGAAATGGTCAGCTGCATATATTTGCTGACACCACCTTCGTAAAAGAAAGCCAAAAGGCATTTCTGACAAGCAGGTCTAAATAACTGTTTAAACGATATTTAACGACAATCTGTTGCTATTTATCGCGAGCGCACTTGCACAAGAATGCTGGCTTACTTATTTAGTCGTCCATCTTCCGGAAAGGCGGCCCAGGTCTGAGTATACGTTCGCGTCGCGTCATCTTCTCTCTGAGCTTGAGGTTTTCCCTCTTCCACCTCTTTTCCAGGCCCCTCTGCTTATACCTCCGTGGTGTATGCCCTGCCATGTGGCTCGATTTGGCACAGGGCCCGAAGGACTCAGTCCCTCCTGAGGCCCTCCGCCGCCGCTTTCTTTCAATCCTTGCCGCATTTCAAGGCGCTGACGTTGTCTATACTGACGGTTCGATGGTTGCTTGTCGTATCGGTTATGCTCTGACTCTAGGGTATCATTATGAACAACACTCATTGCCGGCTGGCTGCAGTGTTTTCACTGCCGAGCTGATCGCCATCTCTCGCGTTCTAGAGTATATCCCCTCCTGCTCAGGTGAGTCCTTCGTTATCTGTAATGACTCCCTGAGCAGTTTACGAGCTATCGACCAGTGTTTCCCTCGCTCTCGTCTGGTGATGGCTATCCAGGAGTCCCTCCATACTCTTGCCCATTGTGGCAGCTCTGTGGTCTTTGTGTGGACCCCGGATCATGTCGGAATCCCAGGAAATGGACGTGTTGACACGCTGGCCAAACAGGCTGTCGGTGCACCAGCCTTGGAGATTGGCCTTTCGGAGAGTGACCTCTGGTCAGTTTTGCGGCAGAAGGTACTTCGCACCTGGAGTGAAGAATGGCGCACCCTTCCTTCACCCAACAAACTTCGGGCCATCAAGGAGGCTACCGGTGCGTAGCGCTCCTCCTTACGGGCCTCTCGCAAGGAGTCTGTTGTCCTGTGCCGGCTGCGCATTGGCCACATCTGGATGACACACAGCTATTTAACGGGCAGCGAGGACCCACCTTTACGTCACTGCGGGTCAGCTTTGACTGTGGGTTCGAAATGGCTCTGAGTACTATGGGACTTAACATCTGAGGTCATCAGTCCCCTAGAACTTAGAACTACTTAAACCTAACTAACCTAAGGACATCACACACATCCATGCCCGAGGCAGGATTCTAACCTGCGACCGTAGCGGTCGCGCGGCTCCAGACTGTAGCGCCTAGAGCTGCTCGGCCACTCCGGCCGGCCTTTGACCGTAGTCCACATCTTGTTGGACTGCCCGCTTTTAACTCTGCTCAGGCAGACGTTTGCGCTGCCTGATACCCTTCCTGCACTTTTATCAGATGACGCTGTGATGGCAGATTTGGTTTTGAGTTTTATTCGTGCAGGGGGTTTTTATCGCTTAATCTAAGTTTTTGTCCTTTTTTTGTGTTGAGTCTGGCCTTTGGCCTACGATTTTAGACTTCTATGGACGGCCAACCACTGCTACATACGGTGTGATTTTAATTCCTTTTCTGTGGTCTCTGTCTGTGTCTTTTTTGTCCCGTGTCGTCTCTTGTCACCTCCATTGTTTGCTCTCATTCTCTGAGGGTGTTTCAAGTTCGTGGGAAAAGGGACCGATGGCTCTAGTAATCTGGTCCCTTCATTCCCACAAACCAACCAACCAACCAATCAGTTATGGACAAAGCCTAATTTACGTTAATTGTGAATGGTCCGAGTGCGGCCAAATATTTATAACATTTATTGTCTGAAATATGTGATAATGTATTAGTTTAGTCTGGAAAGTGGTCAACTTGAGTGAAATGATGTCTGTACAAAATAATAATCTATTTTTGTGGGGACATCTTTCAGCCAATGGGAAAGCAGACAGCAGCGGAACACTACAGGAGTCAAGTGACGAGTGACATTTTTTTCGAGTGAAGAGCTCAAGGGAGTAATTCTGGGCACTTTTGCATGTGTTCTGGAAGGATGTAGACCTGCCTTTCATAACGAGAGGTCCATCGTCGAGTTGTTTGTTTCTGAGCAGTGAAAGGCTGCTACTATACTTTAACTTCTAGGGGGCCTGAATGTGCTTCAGAGCAGGACTCTCAGCTTTTTCCATTTGTATCACGAAACTGAGGATAGACAGAATAGGAGTTCCCACTCTTTGTATGGGACAATTTGTAAATTAGAATGTTGAATTATGAACTGTTCTGAGCTGGTGAATATTTTGTTTATTGTGATTACGAAATCGACGTAGTTTTCAGGTATCTTTGATTACAATTTAGTTTGGGGATTTTGCTATCATTCTCGCAACGCTCTCAACGTAGCTTTACTTCATGTGACGAGCGTATTTTATGTCTGTATTTTAACAACTGAATATTGTAAGACCATGTCCCGTCTGTCCGAAATGTCCTTTCTTGAATAAACATTATTCAACATAATTTTCTGTCATCTGCATCAACTACAAACATTAGGATAGAACCTTGTTGTTAAATTATACATTTAACTTTAATTTTATACTTCTGCGTGTTTTATTAATTTGCTGTTCTAGCCAGTGCATAGACTATTTGACTGCAGCATCAGAGCGACAGATTATTATTTGCAGCGAATTACCTGCGAGGCACGTGCGCGACTCTGCCCTGTGACTACATCGAGTAATTCTTTTGAAAGAGGGCCGTACGTAGTTAAAGTACCTAAAGTAAAGACGCAACTGGTTGCTGGAACGGGATGCAGTTCAGAAGAGCAATCCAGCAGCATAAAGCCGTTAGGTAGCGCCGCGTAACCCAGCCTTTCTGTCAGGACAGAAGCAGTTCATTCCTGTAAACCCTGCTGACAGTAGACCCCTTCAGCTCTCTGATGAATAAGCGGAAGTACCCACGACACCATGTTAACTAACAGGGAATGCGGGAGCCAGTCACGTATGTGGTTAGATGCCAGAATGTAGTAACTTCTCGCTTTAGTGCATTTAGCCAGAGTGGAATCCCTGCTGTCTATCCCTGGCTCTTTTCTCTACGACGAGCCACTAGCCATATGAACGTGAACCGCCGCCTCGCCCGTTTTCTATTCCATTCATTTATGGTCAAAACACGTAAACTGTTGGTCAGTCTTTTCCTCCACCACTATGCCGACCCCTTTCTGTATTCTATACTCATACTCATCAATTAAGAATAATTGCAGAACGTGGTGCCAAACAATGTGGCACTAAACAAAACTGAAGCTAATAGCATAGGCACATAGGGAACACACACGACATTGATCTGTAAGTCCACGTTATTGGTGATAAGTTGAGAAAACCGTCCCGAAACACATGTGCTGCAAAATGGCACTGTTTCCTCCGCATGTACCCCGACATCAATATGCGATATGATCACCATGCACACGTACACATGCCGCACAACGGGTTGGCATACTCTGGATCAGGTGGTCGAGCAGCAGCTGGGGTATAGCCACCCATTCTTGCACGTCGACCGAGAGCATCCCAGATGTGCTCGATGGGATTTAGGTCTGGAGAACAAGCAGACCACTCCATTCGCCTGATATCTTCTGTTTCAAGGTACTCCTCCACGATGGCAGCTCGGTGGGGCCATGCGTTATCATCCATCAGGAGAAAGGTGGGACCCACTGCACCCATGAAAAGGCGGACATACTCATGCAAGATGACGTCCCAGTACACCTTACCTGTTACAGTTCCTCTGTCAAAGACATGCAGGGGTGTACGTGCACCAATCATAATCCCACCTCACACCATCAAACCACCACCTCCATACAGGTCCCTTTCAAGGACATTAAGGGGTTGGTATCTGGTTCCTGGTTCACGCCAGATGAAAACCTGGCGAGAATCACTGTTCAGACTACACCTAGACTTGTCCGTGAACATAACCTCAGACCACTGTTCCAGTGACCATGTACTGTGTTCTTGACACCTGTGACTAGGGGTCAGTGGAATGCATCTTGCAGGTCTCCGGGCGAATAAACCATGTCTGTTCAGTCGTCTGTAGACTGTGTGTCATGAGACAACTGTTCCAGTGGCTGCGGTAAGGTCCTGAGCAATGCTACCTGCAGTACTCCGTGGCCGTCTGCGGCCACTGATGGTGAGATATCGGTCTTCTTGTGGTGTTTTATACTGTGGACGTCCCGTGCTATAGCGCCTGGACACGTTTCCTGTCTGCTGGAATCGTTGCCATAATCTTGAGATCACAGTTTGTGACACATGGAGGGCCCATGCTACGACCTGCTGTGTTTGACCAGCCTCCAGTCGCCCTAGTATTCTACCCCTCATACGTCATCAACATGTGTTCTTTGAGCCATTTTCAACACACAGTCCTATTAGCACGTCTGAAAACGTCTGCACACTTACTCGCTGCACACCTTTGCGTATGTGGACTGCTGCCAGCGCCACCGTCTGACGACCGCAGGTCAAATGCACTGCATGGTCATACCCCGAAGTGATTTAAACTCACAAACCGCCCACCAGAGCTTTGTTTCACCATGTATCAGCATTATCCTTAATTTATGAGCATGCGTGTATATACCAAGAAAATATCCCAAGTTCAATGATTTTAACTCTTTTATTTTGCCACCTCCCTTCCGACGCTCTGCATCCTGTATAGCACGTGGCACGTATTCATTATTCACTAAATCCAGTAAACGATAACAACAATCACTTGTAGAATGTCCAGTTGGTTCTTCATGTTGACGGTTATAGACATGGCGCTGGTTCTTCAGGTGCTGCTGACGTTGTGCAGTGCAATGCATATACTGAGTAGAACTGAGCGTCGGCTTTGTAACCTCCCCACAAAAAATTGTATATATATAATAATAATATGATTATGATTCTAATTTTAGTATAACTTCAGAACAAAATTGGTTCCCGTTTATAACCTCCCTACAGAAATTCATTCACATTTAACCTCCACACAAAATTTGTTTCCCATTTAATGTAAGCTCGAAACAGAAAAATTCCTAAACCTCGTAATAAAAAATAAATTCAGTAACCTGGTAAATTTTGGACGACAGCAGTGCTGCGTCATGGCCCTGTAAGATCATTCTGAATAAAAAAGCAAAAATTCTTACCTCAATAAAGAGGCACAACTATCTGCTCTTACAATAACCTTTTTCCGGCACAGCTCTGTGCAATGCTGGCCAATAGATTTGTCATTTATGAAAGGAAGCAATTGATTTTTCTTTTACAACAATCGGAATGATCATGGATTGGAGAAATTAGTAAATTCTTTAAATTGAAATGAATGCTTGTAAAAAAATTACTTCATATCACAAAGATTATTATTAGGACATTTTTAAAACATTTACATCGGAGTTCACATAATATTACTAGATATGCGTGAGGCTGCTTTTTACCTTATACAATAATACTCAGGCTCCGGCATCGCTGCACCGCGACCGGCCAGCCAACACGATACACCAGACCAGAGCAGAGCAGACTCCACACAAGCGCAGACTAGCAACAACTTACTGCTACAGCTACACAGTTCGTAATGAGTCAACGCTGCTCTCTGGTCAGCGATTAGCTTATACCTTGCATATCGCAGGCAGCGCATGAGCAATACATCGAAATTACATCTGCTCGGACCTCTTACATAAAATTACATCTGTATTACATCTGCTCGGACCTCTTGCATAAAATTACATCTGCTCGGACCTCTTACATAACCCTCCACTGGGGGGGGCAAAAATTTGGCAGCGATGGTGAGTCAATTGGACTTGCCATGAGCAACAAATTTTTCTTAATTAACTAAGTTTACAGTCACAGAGTATATACATATATATATAAGTGCAGAACATGAAATGAAATAGAGTGCACATGCACTGAGTACAGAACATATCAAGAAATCACAAAATGTATACGCAATGAGTACAAAACATATTAACAAATGACATAAAGTGCACACGCACTGTATACCTTTTTACCATTTTACAAGGACTAGGATACGCAATGAGTACAAATCATATTAACAAATGACATAAAGTGCATACACACTGTAGTACAGAACATATCAAGCAATGACAAAATGTATACGCAATGAGTACAAATCATATTAACAAATGACATAAAGTGCACATGCACTGTATATATTTCTACCATTTTACAAGAACTAGTATACGCAATGAGTACAAAACATATTAACAAATGACGTAAAGTGCACACGCACTGTAGTATTTTTTTACCATTTTACAAGAACTAGGATAGGAAAGGGAAGGATTGCATCATGGTTGTAGCACAGTAGGTTGCACGTAGCTGCACTGAAAGTCCGTATCTTTCTACAGAAGCACAACACCAAGTGAGACAATCTGAAGTTATCTTCCCTGAAGTATTAATCAGTGTAGCCAAGACACTGAAATGTCGTTTTAATATTCAATGTTATCATTTGGTAGTATATTAGGTACACCATACAGTGGAACCATAATAACATCTCCATTTTTCAAAGTGGTGGACACCATGATGTGTCAACACCACACTCTTTCACCAACGTAGAATTAGTGCAGAAACCAAATATAGTGCTCCATGATCATAAGGATAGACAGGACAAACGGATATTGCAGTAATTTCTGGTAATTAGGTCAGAAGGTGAAGGACATTAAGTCTCATGCTAGTCATCATTGAGAATTACACTAGTCTATCAACCGATTTGAGTAATTGGTGGCACTCATTGCCTAGTTACTAAACATTTCTGTACTATGTATGAAGTATTACAGAATATTATTCATAAGTCATCTGATTACAGTGAACCTTGGCACTCATTGGCCAGTTACAAACCATTTTTATGCATTATTCAAAAGTGATCATTCAAAGCAAGAGTTAATTCATGGCATACCATTTACATAATTCATCTAGTTATAGTAATCATTGGCACTCATTGGCCAGTTGCAAACCATCAGAAGTCATCATTCAAAACAGGAGCTAATGAGTGTAGCATCAAGCTACTGGTATTCATATATAATAGCATGTAAGTGACATAATACAAATTTAAAATATAAGAAACAGTGGCATTCATTGGCCAGTTACTAAACATATACCAAGTATTGAATATTACAAGACATTTTTCATCATTCAAGTGACATACGACATATTTAGAATAATTATTGGCACTCACTGGCCAGTTACAAACAATCAGAAGTCATCATTCAAAATGAGAGTTAATTATTAGCATAGCATTTATAGAGTATAACAAAAATATTATTTACAGAAATTATTGGCATAACATGTATGCATTATTACAAAATATCATTCACTATCACTCAGAACTCATCATTCAAGTGACATAGGACATATTGAAAATGTAACACACTGTAACTATTACTCAAGGTCTGTGGTTAGAAAACATCATTCAGTGTTACTCAGAACTCTCTTAAACTGGTAGCACTATTTGGGACTGGTAATACATTTCTTTTGTGTGTGCTAGCAATGCATTGCGTTGGGATCGATAATTAATTGCTGGGGCATAACAATATTTGCTTTTGACTTATTGCTGCAAATGAGGACAGGTAACGTCATTCGTCATGAGTCAGCTGTAGCAAGGTTATGAAACAAGTAGAGTATATGTGATCACATTCATGAATGACACACACAAATGGGTAAAAAAAATGCAAGTACTAGAACAGGTTTAATGACTAACTGCTTATAGCACATTAATTTCATGAATAGCTTCTCCTATAAAAAATACAAAATGGATTATTAAGCTGAAAGAAGAAACGCATATTATGCTGAAAAGTAGTGAACTTCGAATTAACAGGTAATGAAACGTGTACTCTAGCTGTCCTTTCCAAAACATTCAGTCATTATACCATGCGACATAAGACATACTGTCAAAACGAACTGCAACAAATACTTAAATAACTACATAGCATTTCTTAACTAACAGTAAATATATAAACTTCATCATTATTCTCATCTGCAAAGAAAAACTTCATTATTCACATTATCATAACTTCATTGCTATCATCACCTGCAAAGAAAAACTTCACTAATCATATTAGCATATTCTTCATTTAACTATTCATCATCATTCATTATCATCTGCAAAAAAGACACTTCATTATTCATTATTCATATTACCATTTACTTCATACAACTATTCATAGTATAGAGTTTCTTATTCCTAGCATATTTCATCACTAAGACTAAGATGAGTAATTCTGTCTGACAGCCTGCATCAATCGCCTCGTATTCTGAAAGAAAAAATTAGTTAAGACTGCTATCATACGATGTGTATAGTATATTCTTGTTAGTGTTTGTTAATTCTGATCCATTTACTATTCGTGACGAGGTATTGCATCTTCTTTCGTTCATTCCGAAGGTGAAATTCCCATTTCATAGTAATCCACTGTGGTTTGTTTAATTTATTTCTTTTACACGTTATTGCTTTCTGAAAATGATGAATGAGGATTAATATCTTGCATTTAAATCATATACCCATTAAATAAAAACTGGTTTCTAGTGATATAATTAAGCATACAGCATAGCATAACAGAAAACGTATTATGTCAAAAACATAGACAGCGTTCAGGTGCAAAAATGTACACAGAGTATCATAATGTAGTAGAAAAAAAAATTAAAAATAGTCACGATGCTGAGATATCATAAGGCAAAATGTCAAAGTCAACTGGTGTTTGTTATTTCTTAAAGATTTCGTAGTGCATTCGAACAAAACAGGAAAACAATCATACATACATGAAAAATGGAAAATGTGCACGGTCTGATATATAACGACAAGAAATGACTTTCTTTGTGTTCAGCTTGTATGTTGTGTAGTTGATAGAGGCGAGAGTTGAAGACTTTAATGGAGAAAGAATTTGACAAAATTAATATGTCACTAGATAGAATTGCATAATTGGTCATAAAATATGTAAGTTTATCTGGAAAAATGTGCACGGTCTTATGTGTAACGACAAGGAAGGCGACCTGCTAACCTTACCTTGCCGGGCACTTGCCAAGAAAAAATATGATAATCATCAGTAAGTAGTCACATAAATATAATTGCATCATTGGTCATATAAAAATCAGGGAATGGCATTACAGTGTGATAAATCATAAAGTATGTTCATTCAATAAAGGGTTTAATATTGGAGACATGGTGATTGCCTTTGCTTTTTCTGGTTCTCAAAGTTTCGACGTGTACTACATTGGGGTGAGGAATGCTGCGAATTCAATATGGACCTGCGTATAGAAGCTCAAATTTACTGCATCTATTCTTTCCTCTGTCGGATAGATAGTGTGTACGTACTAATATCTTCTGTCCAATGTGAAAGTCACGGCGTGTACAAACCTGTTTTTGCTGTCTTCTCCGGCGCTCTGCGGCACGTTTGATGTTGTTCAGCGCAATGTCAATTATTTCATGGTGTCGTAGTCGACGAGATGTAGGAAAGGATACTAATTCTTTAATTTTGTTAGGTGGTTCAACATTTTTCAGTATAACAGTCGGAGATAGCATAGTAGATTCATTTGGTATGGAATTAATTACATCCTGGAATGAGAGTAAGTGTGTGTCCCAATCAATATGTCTTTTATGGCAGTATATTCTACACAGTTTACCAATTTCTTTCATTAGTCGTTCACAAGGGTTCGAAGAAGCGTGATACTTGGGTATATAAATCGGAGAAATGTTTCTTGTTAGTAACATACGTGTCCATATAACAGATCGAAATTGTGATCCATTGTCGGAAATTACTTTCAATACATGTCCTACATGAAATAGAAAATGTTTTTCAAATGCTTTCGAAACAGATTTAGCAGTAGCTTTGCGTAACGGAGTGAAGGTAACAAATTGCGAAGTGAGTTCAACTGCGACAAAGATGTAGTTCTGGGAATCGGACCAAAAATGTCTACAGCGGCCATGTGTCTCAATTTAACAGGTACAATGGGATGTAATGAAGGAATATGTGAAGTCGTATCTGACTTAGCTTTCTGGCTAAAACTCGTCGAATACGTTTCTCCATATTGGTAAAATAACAGTTCTGTCTCAGTATAAGAAAACATTTTCTGGCTCCGTAATGTGCGTAACTTAAATGAGTATTCCAAATTAATTTGTTAACAAGCTCGTCAGGAATGCATAGTAACCAGTTGTTGCTGTCAGGGTGAGAGCGGCGAAACAGAATGTTATTGCATACAGTGTAATGGTTTCTGATGGTAACATTATTCCTATCTTGCCAAAGGTGTTAATTTCTTTCCATACGTTGTCTTTACTCTGCTCTTGTGCTATGTCAAGTAATGACGACGAAATGAAATTTTCAAATGCAACTTGTTGAATATACATGACGCTGAAATTTGCTTTGCAGAAGTTGGTTGCGATGTCTTGCTGATTGTTGCTGAGAGAACGGGATAGTGCGTCTGCTACAATATTTTGTGTACCGGGAATGTGAACAATTGTAAAATTAAATTCCATCTGCTTAACCTGTCGTGTGTAAAATTTGCGGAAAGTAAAAACTGTATAGCTCTACGATCTGTGTAAATGGTAGTGTGTCTTCCACAAAGAAAATGCCTAAATCTCGTAAATGCCCATACAACATATAATGGTTCAAGTTCTGTAACAGAATAATTGCGTTCAGCAGGTGACAGAATGCGACTCGCAAAGGCGATGTTTTTAATTACTGTACAACTATCTTCTTCAATTCCTGAAAAATGTGTACGCCTAAAGCGGTGTTAGAACTGTCGGTGGCAATGGAAAAATTTCTAGTAAGATCTGGATGTGATAAAGTGGTGCATTCAACAAAGCTTGTTTTAGATTGACAAATTCAGAATGTGCTTGGCTATCCCAGGGCCAAATAGTGTTTTTACCCGTCAATTGACATAATCTAGGGGTGTCTAAAGCGGAGTAATGAATAAATTTTCGAAAAAAGTTAATTAAACCCAAAAAGCTGCGTAGTTGTTTCTTCGTCGTAGGAATAGTAATGTCACGTAAAGCTTGAAGTTTTTCCGCGTCAGGCGCAATGCCTTCTGCTGAAATTACATGTCCAAGAAATTTTATAGAAGTCTTGCCAAAGTGCGATTTACTGAGATTAACTGTGAGTCCTTGTGCACGAAAAGTTCGTAACAGTTGTTCAAGAATCAGATTGTGTTCCGACCAGTTAGCTTCTGCAATAAAAATGTCGTCTACATACGTTGTGATTCTGTCTTTAAGTTCTGTCGGAAGTAAACTATTCAAACCGCGAATAAACGCTGCTGAAGAAATAGTTAAACCGAACGGTAATTTACAAAATTGATAACAGTCAACAAAACAGAGAAAAGCCGTGTACTTTCTGCAGTCCGGATGGAACTGAATCTGCCCAAATCCCGATTTCAAATCTAATGTGGAATAAATAGCAGTACCATGAAATTTCTGTAGATGTTCTTCTAGTGTCTGTGGGCGATCCGTTTCATTGATAATAATTTCTATGATGTGACGCGAATCAAGTACGGGACGAAGTGAACCATCCTTTTTCTTAACAATATGGAGTGGGTTTATGTACGGACTAAGTGCCGGTTCAATAATTCCTTGGTCAAGCATAGCTTGCAATTCTTTCTTAACTTGTTCTCTGTGAATATACGGAATGGGATAATGTTTGGCTTTAAACGTGTCGTGCTGTTTAACTTGAAATTCATACATTAAACCGGACATAGTACCAGGGACGTTGTCAAAAACTGGAGCTTGCTGTAAAAGAATTTTGCTTAGTTGCGTGCGTTCGTCGTCTGTATTTGCACTGCTCTGTTTAACTTTATCAGAAATCATTTGCATAACGTCATAGTCGGCTTCGTCTGGAGTATTATAGTTGTGTACGTACGTATCTGTGAACAATGTGGAATGACAGTCTATGTTACGTGATGCGGAAATGACCTCTGTACGATTAATTGTTTGATCTTCTGCAGATAAAGAGTGCTGAAATTCTAAAGCCAGTTGTACATTTTCATCCTTTAACATTAAATAGGAGTTTTGAAAGTCAATAATTGCGTCGTGTTGCACCAGAAAATTCGTACGTAAAATAACGTCTGTTGTCAATAAGGGAACAACCCAAAAATTTGAGTGTAATGTATGACCTGCAATACAAAATGATAAATGTGTCTGTAATTTTACATCTACTCCTTTACCAGATACTGCTCCTTTTACTTTAGTTTTGCCTAATGGTAACGTAGGATAGGTATTCTCTTTGTTGCATTCGTTGAAAGTTTCCTCATTTATAACTGACATAGCTGATCCAGAATCGATTACTGCTGAAAATTTAGATGATCCAATCTTTACTTCAATGACAGAGTGGGAAATGGTTTTTTGAATAACTGGTCTTTCCTGCAAAAGAGTGTCTCGGATGTCGACAAAAGTAATAACATTTTCGTGAACAAGATTCTGCGTGTCAAAAGTATTGCTTTCGTTACTGGAAGATGCAACCTGTACCGTATCTAGTCAAATTCTATCTGACGTGCTATTATTTGCGGGAGGATGCTGTGGCATTTCGACTATTTGAACTGTTCTGTTACTTCGTCCTGACGTATTACGTTCGGGATGATATCTACTGTCTGGTTCATTCATGATAATCTGGTGCTGCGGATGATTTTGCTGCTGGTAAGACCGACTATTATTAAACGTAAGCTGAACATTGTGCTCATTACTTTTACGCCTGTCATGATAGTCATTTCTATGCGGTGCATTGCGATATGAGTTGAAATGGTGTGTTTTCTGCACGTACTGATTTCCTTGTTGCTGTGCGTTACTACACTCCTGGAAATTGAAATAAGAACACCGTGAATTCATTGTCCCAGGAAGGGGAAACTTTATTGACACATTCCTGGGGTCAGATACATCACATGATCACACTGACAGAACCACAGGCACATAGACACAGGCAACAGAGCATGCACAATGTCGGCACTAGTACAGTGTATATCCACCTTTCGCAGCAATGCAGGCTGCTATTCTCCCATGGAGACGATCGTAGAGATACTGGATGTAGTCCTGTGGAACGGCTTGCCATGCCATTTCCACCTGGCGCCTCAGTTGGACCAGCGTCCATGCTGGACGTGCAGACCGCGTGAGACGACGCTTCTTCCAGTCCCAAACATGCTCAATGGGGGACAGATCCGGAGATCTTGCTGGCCAGGGTAGTTGACTTACACCTTCTAGAGCACGTTGGGTGGCACGGGATACATGCGGACGTGCATTGTCCTGTTGGAACAGCAAGTTCCCTTGCCGGTCTAGGAATGGTAGAACGATGGGTTCGATGACGGTTTGGATGTACCGTGCACTATTCAGTGTCCCCTCGACGATCACCAGTGGTGTACGGCCAGTGTAGGAGATCGCTCCTCACACCATGATGCCGGGTGTTGGCCCTGTGTGCCTCGGTCGTATGCAATCCTGATTGTGGCGCTCACCTGCACGGCGCCAAACACGCATACGACCATCATTGGCACCAAGGCAGAAGCGACTCTCATCGCTGAAGTCGACACGTCTCCATTCGTCCCTCCATTCACGCCTGTCGCGACACCACTGGAGGCGGGCTGCACGATGTTGGGGCGTGAGCGGAAGACGGCCTAACGGTGTGCGGGACCGTAGCCCAGGTTCATGGAGACGGTTGCGAATGGTCCTCGCCGATACCCCAGGAGCAACAGTGTCCCTAATTTGCTGGGAAGTGGCGGTGCGGTCCCCTACGGCACTGCGTAGGATCCTACGGTCTTGGCGTGCATCCGTGCGTCGCTGCGGTCCGGTCCCAGGTCGACGGGCACGTGCACCTTCCGCCGACCACTGGCGACAACATCGATGTGCTGTGGAGACCTCACACCCCACGTGTTGAGCAATTCGGCGGTACGTCCACCCGGCCTCCCGCATGCCCACTATACGCCCTCGCTCAAAGTCCGTCAACTGCACATACGGTTCACGTCCACGCTGTCGCGGCATGCTACCAGTGTTAAAGACTGCGATGGAGCTCCGTATGCCACGGCAAACTGGCTGACACTGACGGCGGCGGTGCACAAATGCTGCGCAGCTAGCGCCATTCGACGGCCAACACCGCGGTTCCTGGTGTGTCCGCTGTGCCGTGCGTGTGATCATTGCTTGTACAGCCCTCTCGCAGTGTCCGGAGAAAGTATGGTGGGTCTGACACACCGGTGTCAATGTGTTCTTTTTTCCATTTCCAGGAGTGTATTTGGCGGAGCCGACGCTGTACGTGTAGGCGGCGAAACATTAAAGCTTGGTTGACCTTGCAGACTGCATTGTTGGTTTGGTATGCTAACAGGTTGGTTTTGTTGCTGTTGTGGGGAAAACCTCTATTGTTACCAAAATGTGGTTCCTGTTGCTGATAATTTTGACGATACTGATAATTAAAATTTTGTCTGTTATTAGAGTTCTGGTGGTTGTCGTTGCTGAAGCGTCTATTACCTTTGCTATTGAAATAGCGTGGCTGATCGTAATTGCTATATGCTTGTTGACCTTGGTTATTATATGAAAAATTTTTGTTTATGAAGGAATAATCTGATTGCTGAACTTCCAAAAGCTGTAACAGATCTCTGAATGCCGAAATATTTTCTTTCTGCTGACCCGTTAAATGTGATACTCTTAATGATTGTCGTAATTTAGAAATACATAATTGAATAAGTGCAGAGTCACTGTATGGTTCACTTAAGTACTGGTTTTGTTGGACCATGTGCTCAAAAAATTGCGTGACAGTGGAAAAATTTGAGTTCTCATAATTCGGTAAACTAATTAGTTGATCCTTGATTCCGCGCTGTGTCGTCTTCGACCAATACGCTAACAGAAAAGCATTCTGAAATTCTTCTACCGAGTAGCATTGTCTCGCGATCGGTCTCATACGAGTTGCCGGTTCGCCTTCCAAAAAACTGCAAATAAATTCAAGTTTGTGTGTTACAGGCCACGTCGGTGGCAAAGCAAAGCTAAATTGTTGTATTCAATCCAAGGGGTGAATCTGTGTTCTGTCATTTTTAAATACCTTAAATTTTCTCACGGATAGAAAGTGCTTGTAATTAAAATTTTCGTCTCTGAATGTCTGAACAGGTTCATGATTGTATCCTAGTCTGTTTGTCTGTGACTGTTCGGAATCTAACTCACGTACTCTCTGTAAATTACCTAAATTATACATGCTTGTGAGTGTGATAAATGTTAGTAATGTGGCGTATGCTGTGCCGTGTTAGAGGCTGAAACATTTTTCATGTATGTCACTTCTTGCTGTAAAGTTGACAATTTTCTACGTAATGTATTACTGGACGAACCTATCTCACTGATTGTCTGCTGTAAATTTTGGAATTCGGGTGTTTGATTAAACGAAATTGGTGAAGTATCGTCTGATTTGGTGTCATTATTACTTTCGATAACATCAATACGACTGGCCAATTCATCATATTTTTCAGTCAGTACTTTTACCTGATCATCGGTTTTATTATCACAAGCGTTAATTTGTTTTTGTATTTTACGTGTGGTTTCGTTCAATTTTTTAACGTCTGCTTTGATGGCATCGGGATCCTGTATTAGTTCTAATTGTTCAAGTCTGTCGGTCACTGTCTGAAAGTCTACTGTGTGTGTGTCTGTTTTTGTTTTAAGATCAGAGATTTCATCATGTAATTCGGTGTTCAACTGTTTGATAGTATTAATCTCGTCTGATACTGTAGCAATATTGTTGTTTACGTATGTTTTTGCTTTCGTAAACAATTTACGCTTATCTTCTTGTCTCTGTGCAGTAATTGTTTCCATGACTTGTCGCTTTACTTTATTCTGTTCCTGTATAAATTTGCGGTAACGCGTTTCACTGTTTTGTAGGTGGTGATTAAAACGTTCGTCAATTTCGCTGTTCTGTTGGTCAAATTTCGCGTCTACTTTCGCATCCAGTGTACGTGAAAGTTCTGCTGACATTAATTTAAACTCGTCGCGTTACTGTGTTGCGTTTTCAGAGCATTATTTAGCGACTGCTCTAATTTCATCTCTAAGTAATTTAGCTGAGGCTGCATGTGTCTTACTTAATTCTTGAGCCACAGATCTAATTTCTTCACTACTACTCCTAGCACAAGCCTTAATTTCCTCACATAATAGTTCTTTAGTATCATGACATTGCGCGGCAACGACTGTAATCTATTCACTAAGTTGTTTGTTCTGTTCATTTAGGTTGTCGTGTTTTTCATTCAACTGTTTGAAATTTTCATTAAGGTTGTCTTGTTTTTCACTAAATTGTTTGAAATTGTTCTCTTGTTCTTTCTTCGATTGCTTAAAACTTTCATTAAGTTGTTTGAAGTTGTCGTCTTGTTCTTTCTTCGACTGTAGCAATACTGCCGTAATTTGATCCAAGCCAAAATTAGCGACTCTATTTTCTATGCTGTGTAATGGTGTATGTGCATTTGTCGCGTTTTGTATAACCATTTGGTCATTCTCTGATTCTTGGACAGGTTCGCCAATTGAATGTGCATTGTTAGTCACTACCTCGGAATAAAATAAATCTGACGTATTTTGATTAAATTGTTCATCTTCGTGAGAAAAATTAATCTGTTCACAATTCAAATTTTGCAAACCGGGTGTGTCAAACTGGGCAGCGTCCATTGTATCGGAACGTGCCGCGTCATCATTTCTCGCATTTACTGTGACATAACTGAATGTGTTAGTTCACCATTAGGATCAAAATAATTACTAGTGATCGGCACGCACTGATTATCTGTAATTAGGGGATTATCACTATTAGACAGAGTGTCACTAGTATTATCTGTCAAAGTATTCGAGTCGGCTATTTCACCCATTGCACATCGCGATGTACTGTTAACAGTTTTTCGCGGCATTTTTCACAAATCAAAATTAAGCACAAAATGAAACAAAGTCAAAGCAAAAATGGAACAAACACAATTACAACAAAGAGCAATAAATTGCCGATGATCTGTGAAAGAAAGAGTGACAAATTAGTAAATGCGTTGCGCCAGATGCAAACTACATTTAATTAAATAAAAGCAGATATATGACTACTTCTCAGAGATTCACAAAGAATACGATCCTGGCCTGTTGTCGCTAAGTGTAACCTCCCCTCAAAAAATTGTATATATATAATAATAATATGATTATGATTCTAATTTTAGTATAACCTCAGAACAAAATTGGTTCCCGTTTATAACCTCCCTACAGAAATTCATTCACATTTAACCTCCACACAAAATTTGTTTCCCATTTAGTGTAAGCTCGAAACAGAAAAATTCCTAAACCTCGTAATAAAAAATAAATTCAGTAACCTGGTAAATGTTGGACGACAGCAGTGCTGCGTCATGGCCCTGTAAGATCATTCTGAATAAAAAAGCAAAAATTCTTACCTCAATAAAGTCGCCAACTACCTGCTCTTACAATAACCTTTTTCCGGCACAGCTCTGTGCAACGCTGGCCGATAGATTTGTCATTTATGAAAGGAAGCACCTGATTTTTCTTTTGCAACAATCGGAATGATCATGGATTGGAGAAATTAGTAAATTCTTTAAATTGAAATGAATGCTTGTAAAAAAAAAATTATTTCATATCACAAAGATTATTATTAGGACAATTTTAAAACATTTACATCGGAGTTCACATAACATTACTAGATATGCGCGAGGCTGCTTTTTACCTTATACAATAATACTCAGGCTCCGGCATCGCTGCACCGCGACCGGCCAGCCAACACGATACACCAGACCAGAGCAGAGCAGACTCCACACAAGCGCAGACTAGCAACAACTTAACTGCTACAGCTACACAGTTCGTAATGAGTCAACACTGCTCTCTGGTCAGCGATTCTGCATATCGCAGGCAGCGCATGAGCAATACACCGAAATTACATCTGCTCGGACCTCTTACATAAAATTATATCTGTATTACATCTGCTCGGACCTCTTGCATAAAATAACATATGCTCGAACCTCTTACAGCTTTTGACGGATGGGTCTACTTGAGGACTATCTAAGTGACATTATAGTGTAAGCACAAAATAGGCCTTGTCGAATGGTCACTTCCCTCGGGCGACCGGCCTTAATTCAGTTGCATGTCCACCTCGGTAGATGCGCGGTTAGTGCAGCAGTTTACCAACCAAAGGGGCCAGCGTTCGATTCCTAGGCCAGTCGGAGATTTTCTCTGCTCGGGGACTGGATATTAAGTTGCCCTTACGTTCGTATCGTCGTAACTGACCTTCCACTGTTGATACGACTGTATAGGCACGTCCGAAAGTCAAGAAACTGAAAAAAGAAGACTCAGTTTCACCAGAGTACTAGACAGCTCAACGCTCTTTCATATAATGCTTGTGCCGTATCTTCAGCCGGCTGCGATGGCCGTGCGGTTCTATTCGCTTCAGTCCGGAACCGCGAGACTGCTACGGTCGCAGGTTCGAATCCTGCCTCGGGCATGGATGTGTGTGATGTCCTTAGTTTAGTTAGGTTTAAGTAGTTCTAAATTCTAGGGGACTGATGACCTCAGATGTTAAGTCCCATAGTGTTCAGAGCCATTTGAACCATATTGAACCGTATCTTCCGGAGTTCACGTCATAAGTAAGTTAAAATTTATCCTACGTTTCTGTCTTCCTTCACGTAGAAATTATAATCTTGCGAAATCGCATAAATCTTCTTGAAACGCCCTGTACTTTACACAAGCCACTTACAGTGGCTGCTTCCGCCTGTTGAAGCGCAACTTGATTTGTTCCCCATTCCTGAAGATTCTCTTTCACGATGAAATCCACAGAACACGATACCTGAGTGAATCAATAACTGAATGAACTTTTTTATTGCCCGAGAGTATATGTAAATTTCGTATTCAGAGTGCCACTCCGGCATCCCGGTGTACTTGGTCAGCTCTTTCTTACTGCCCGATAACCCTTCTGCGGTTTCCTCTCACTTGCTCTCGCTTGCTGGCGCCAGTCCACGCCGCAGCCGCACGTTTTACATGACAGTATAATTGCTTGTCTGCTCCAGTTCCCTCCGAGCGGGCTGTATACTTCCCAAACTGTATGGCGCGGCGGGACTTTGCCACCGTCTGGCTGCCCTGGAGGACGGTTATCTACGTCGGACGCGATGACGCAGAAAAACACGCCGGAACTGCACTCGGCGAATTCTAATTTAGCTTTCCTTAAGTCGTTCTGCACCAACGAAACGGTCGATTTTTTCTCCAGTGCTTCCACTTGCTGGACAACTCTTCTGCCAGTAGAAATCGCGCAGTCGGTGTTATGACTGTGTAATGAGTGTCCTGGATGCCACATGCGTTAACTATATTATTTCTGTCTCCTGCGACAAAGAACGAAATTGGGAAGTCTAAAGTTATTAATTAATTTTATCCATAGTGCCGTTCTTGAAGTTGGTACTGATTTCTTTCTTTCACTTGTGCCTTTTCCTGCAGTTAGGCAGAGTCGGCATGCTTAATCGGATTTGGCAATGTTAGTTTGAGGGGTTGCCAGATGCCCTTCCTGCCCCCACCCTGTACCCCCCGGGACAGAATCAGTGTACCCCAACTGTCTGTGACTAGTGTAATCCATGGAATAGTGCGAAAGTGTTGAAATGTCTGCGAGCCGTGTAGCTGAGGTGGGATGTGGGGACCAGCCAAGTTTTCACCTATGGGGATGTGGAAAACCGCCTAAAAACCACATCCAGGCTGGCCGGCACACCGGCCATCGTCGTTAATCCGCCGGTCGGATTCGATCCGGGGCCGGCGCGCCTACCCGAGTCCAGAAAGCAGCGCATTAGCGCTCTCGGCTAACCTGGCGGGTTTTGGTACTGATTTATATTCCTAAAATACAGGGGAGGAAAAAGAGTCTTCAGTCACTGACGTGTTTTTTTTATTTCAAGCACGATAAATTTCGATTCGTGAAAGGTCATCTTCGGACGCTCAACACATTATCATATCATCATTTGTACATGGCGAATCTCACTTATGTGCTTCTGTTAAAGGTCGTACTGACTTTAGGTACGTCAATAAACGTTGTAAATACTCGTATAAAATATTTATACGTTACCCTAGTTTTTCTGTCACAAGCTAACATTTCATATACCCGTGTTCGTTTCAGAAATTTAAATATATCAAATAAAATCTTCGTAGTTATTAGGCTATGTCATATTCCTCTCAATTTTTTCTTATACAATCGATATTTCGAGCCCTCTGCTGAGAATCTTCGGAATATCTGGTGTTTTTGGGAAAGCGCACCGTAACAATCAGTGACAAGGGCCACAAAAGCCCTCAGACCTACTTGCCAACAAAACAGTATTGTTATATTTATGTGAATAATACTATCTAGATCGATTAATATAATTTTATGTGTTAACAAGACGTTTAGGTTTCTGCCATCATCAGATCCAAAACCTGGGACTAACAAAAGAAAGTTCACATCAACTATAATAACACCTACGCCGGAATTGTGTACAAAAATTGATAACTGAGAAGTTATTTTGCATTTGCTAGCATATAGTTACACACTGCCGGAAAAAATAGCACACCCTTTCAGAGGTTTCTAGTTCACTCGAGATTTCTTGTTGCAACAGTGCATATGGAGTACATGAAATGATTACATTTACAGGTAAACTGCACTAGCGGCTCTGAAGTACCAAGTATCGATCCATGCTGAAATACCCATGTTAGTAGGTGGTGCAACCTCCACGGGCGGCTATGCAGGCGCTGACTCTCGCATCCAGTCGATCGTACAACTGGCAGATATTGTCCTGGATATGCTATTCCACGCCTGCGCGACTTGTTCATGTATTTCTGAAACAGTTGTTAGCTGACGAGTCGAACGAGTCACTTCTCGTCCCATCATAGCCCACACGCGTTCGACTGGAAACAAGTCCGGAGATCGTGCAGACCAGAGAAGCTGCTCCACGTCTTTCAGAGCTCGTTGAGTTTCACAGGAAATGTGTGGGCGAGCTTTATCCCTTTGGAACAAAACATGAGCAAGAACGGCAAAAGAACGGGGCTAACAACATTCAGCACGTACTGAGCACTGGTTAGTGTCCCCTCCAGATACACGATAAATGCACCCTAGACCACGAGCCAATGTGTCTTGGACGAATGCACTCAAAGAGCTAGCGCTCACCAGGTGTACGTCGTACACGCAAACGACATCCCTTGCGTGCTGGCAGAAGCTGCTTTTATCGCTGAAGACCTCGGCGCGCCATTCCATCTTCCAAGTGATCCTCTGAAGACACCAGACTGACTGTGCACGTCGATGCTTGTGGCGTAGGTGGAAGACAGGTAGAGATGGGTGTGGCAATAGTCCCCGTTTGTGTTGACATGTCTGGGCTCACGAGCCCTCTTACCTGTGCTGTGGTAGCTGCCTGATCTGACACTGCTGCCCTTACAAAACAACGAGACTGGCAGGCGTCTATGCTGCATGGATGTCCAGAACCTGGTCTACGGATGAGAGAATGTTCGCTTGACTGCTGATACCGACATCTATGCACAACTGACGTAGCACGCCCTACTTGTATGGTTATTCTCCGAAAGAACCATGCCGCCAACCGGTAGCCCACGATCTGACCCGTTTCAAACTCCCTCAATCGGCTGTAGGAAGCACGAGTGCGTTTCTGCGGCGTAGCTGCCTGCTTGCTTCACACGTTTGCACCACACTGAGACTCCTAACTGTGAACATTCCCTATCAAAGGGTAAACACAGATGGCGCTCTAGTAGCCACACCACTACGCTATATGTTGGTGGACGAGGCTGAAACCATTATCAGTACATCTGCTATCCCCCAGATGTCATACGCCATCATAGAAACAAATTCGACGTCGTCTTTCCATGTAAACTAATTTTTTTCCGCAGTTTATATTTGTTGTTGTTGTTATTGTGGTCTTCAGTCCTGAGACTGGTTTGATGCAGCTCTCCATGCTACTCTATCCTGTGCAAGCTTCTTCATCTCCCAGTACCTACTGCAACCTACATCCTTCTGAATCTGCTTAGTGTATTGATCTCTTGGTCTCCCTCTACGATTTTTACCCTCCACGCTGCCCTCCAATGCTAAATTTGTGATCCCTTGATGCCTCAAAACATGTCCTACCAACCGATCCCTTCTTCTAGTCAAGTTGTGCCACAAACTTCTCTTCTCCCCATTGCTATTCAATACCTCCTCATTAGTTACGTGATCTACCCACCTTATCTTCAGCATTCTTCTGTAGCACCACATTTCGAAAGCTTCTATTCTCTTCTTGTCCAAACTGGTTATCGTCCATGTTTCACTTCCATACATGGCTACACTCCATACAAATACTTTCAGAAACGACTTCCTGACACTTAAATCTATACTCGATGTTAACAAATTTCTCTTCTTCAGAAATGATTTCCTTTCCATTGCCAGTCTACATTTTATATCTTCTCTACTTCGCCCATCATCAGTTATTTTACTCCTTAAATAGCAAAACTCCTTTACTACTTTAAGTGTCTCATTTCCTAATCTAATCCCCTCAGCATCACCCGATTTAATTTGACTACATTCCATTATCCTCGTTTTGCTTTTGTTGATGTTCATCTTATATCCTCCTTTCAAGACACTGTCCATTCCGTTCAACTGCTCTTCCAAGTCCTTTGCTGTCTCTGACAGAATTACAATGTCAGCGGCAAGTTTTTACTTCTTCTCCATGAATTTTAATACCTACTCCGAATTTTTCTTTTGTTTCCTTTACTGCTTGCTCAATATACAGATTGAATAACATCGGGGAGAGGCTACAACCCTGTCGCACTCCTTTCCCAACCACTGCTTCCCTTTCATGCCCCTCGACTCTTATAACTGCCATCTGGTTTCTGTACAAATTGTAAATAGCCTTTTGCTCCCTGTATTTTACCCCTGCCACATTCAGAATTTGAAAGAGAGTATTCCAGTTGCCGTTTTCAAAAGCTTTCTCTAAGTCTACAAATGCTAGAAACGTAGGTTTGCCTTTTCTTAATCTTTCTTCTAAGATAAGTCGCAGGTTAGTATTGCCTCACGTGTTCCAACATTTCTACGGAATCCAAACTGATCCTCCCCGAGGTCTGCTTCTACCAGTTTTTCCATTCGTCTGTAAAGAATTCGCGTTAGTATTTTGCGAATTCTTTATTATTTATATTAAAGTTTATATTAAAGTATTATAATGAACACAGATTTTTCAGAAAGTTGAATCTCCACAATCTGTATTTCGACAAAGTCAATAATCCGTAGTTAAAGTCTGCACTACAGATGACAGAAACTGACCAGTGGAAATTGTCATAAATAAAAAACGACGAAATTATGTTAAGCAAGTGAAGATGAGCCTTCAATGACCGAAATCCGGCGTGTTTCAAGTAAAGACGTCGTTTGTGACGGAAGACTAATTTTTTTCCTTTATATCAACAAATACTGCAAATAATTATGCTCTGTTAGTTTCCGAGAATCGATTCCCGTATTTTTTTCTGGGTGATATTTTTAGGCGATTGTGGAACAACCGGAAATGGGAATTTCCAATAACGTGTACGCAATTATTCCTAATGCAATTCCCATTATCCTCTAACAAGCGAAATTAGACATCAAGGAACAGTAGAGTACGAATAGTGTGTGTTTGAGGGCGTTTGTTGTTGTCACACTTTATCAGCTTCAGGTTTTTTCCATTGAAATAGTGACAATTTAAAACCAAACTTTATAGATGTTCTGCTGATTCTTCACAAATAACGCTAAATGTTTCATCCAACGATATAATTCACCCCATTCAATTCATCCTGAGTTATGAAACCCGCCAATAGGTCCAAAAAGAGCTCCTTCGTTAGCTTCATATCTTTCTTCTGTCTGGAGAGTAAAAAATAAAAATATGGCGTAGAAATGGAGAAGATCGTGAAATGAATTAGGACTTGCGTTCAGACACTGGGAAACGACGAGGTTAAAAGAGGGAAGGGTAGGGTATAGTCAGGGGGATGAGATGGGTTGTAATTTAGGGTTCCGGAGGTATGTGGCACCAGATGTATTGAAACTTCCCGTGCTGGAAAAACTCTTACGTTATTTGATTTTCAAACAGCTGAGCAAAGCTGAACGTACTCAGACAGTTCTCTCTTTACTTATTCTGATCATCACTAAACTGACACACAACAATTTTTTAGCGCAAAGCAATCTGACTTTCAGTAATCCCCACAAAAGATTGGACCTGACTAACAATAACCTATACCCTTCACGAGTCACTTACCTCACAAAAATCTTCGTTACTCGAACTACTGCAATACAGCGAGCGCCAATACTGCCACCTAAATAAAAGATTCTAACTACTGAAGGCACTAACTACTGATAGGCATAGTTAGCAAATGAAAGATTTTGATAGGGAACAAACGCCAGCCGCTGGTGGCCGAGCGGTTCTGGGCGCTTCAGTCTGGAACCGCGCGACCGCTACGGTGTGATGTCCTTAGGTTAGTTAGGTTTAAGTAGTTCTAAGTTCTAGGGGACTGATGACCACAGATGTTAAGTCCCATAGTGCTCAGAGCCATTTGAACCATCTGAACAGAGAACAAACAATGTATCTCCCTTAATAGTGTTCAAAAGTCATTATATATATATATATATATATATATATATATATATATATATATATATGTGTGTGTGTGTGTGTGTGTGTGTGTGTGTGTGTGTGTGTGTGTGTGTTCATGACATCCAGTCTTACAGATTTCCTGTTTCTGACGTACACACATCCAGATCGTCCGGTCATAGTATCCTTTCAAAACTCCGGCATCTCTCTCCCCACATTCACCACTGCAGGCGGCTCACCTCCAGCTGCCCAACGCTACAGCCTGTTCACGTCCAACTGCCCAACACCACACAAATCAATATTCCGACAATGAGTCCAACCAGCCACAGACTGCACACGGCGCAGTCAGCGATTTTCATATAGAGCACTACGTGGCGTAACCAACATAAAAACCTAAACCGCCTACTTACAGTATACGCACAGAGAACAGAATTCTCGTCAATTACAGAACAGTTGTTTGTGAAAGCGATGCTGGGTTCCGATTACGTTCCAGGTGCGTTCCACCATGTTCAGATCAGGGGAATTTGGTGGCCAAGATATCAACGTTAATTTACCAGTAGGCTCCACAAGCCACTGTGCCACGGTTCTGACTGTGTGACACGGACAGATATCCTGTTGGACGATGCCATCGCTTACATCAAGTATGAAGGGATTCGGGTGGTCTGCAGTACTATTTACGTAGACCGCAGCTGTCATGATGCGTTCCATTACTACTGTATACCCCAGGTAACCCCAGCTGAATGCGTGCCACCACACAACACTGCCCCCACCGGCTTGCGTCGTTGCGCGCGGTGTATGTTTCGAGCTGTCGTTCGCCAGGAGGATCCCAGCCAGAACATCGACCTGATGTAACAAGGAACGTGATTCACACGTCACAGCGACAAGCTTTCGTTGATGCCCATTCTAATCCTGATGATGCTGAACAAAATTAATTGACTGTTAGGTAAGGTAAGCGAGAGCTGAAACCAAATTTAAAATTTTCATATTTATTTCAACGCAGAGGCGTATTGCAAGGAAATCTGGCACATTACAACAACAAAATACTAGAACAGATAAAATCATACGCCTTTTGAAAAATTAAAAATAGGATGAGTGTAAGTTTACTTTTATTTACACCAAATCTGATCTGATAGCATAATAAACCTTAAACGAAAATTGTCTCAAATTCTTGTAACTTAACCTGAATCTTAATTGAATCAAAATTTATTCTGACTGACTTAAGATACAAAACAGTTTAACAGACTCGAAAGAGTCACGTGAAAAATTTATTCTGACTGAATTAAGATACAAAACAGTTTAACAGACTCGAAAGAGTCACGTGAAAAATTTATTCTGACTGAATTAAGATACAAAACAGTTTAACAGACTCGAAAGAGTCACGTGACGTGAGGATAAAAAAATGTTTTCTACCCTTTTTTTGACAAGGATTACAACTAATAAACTAACATCTGACAAAAATGAGATACGTACTTTACAACATGGAAATTCTGCGAGTGATACATCTCTTCAACTGAAAACAATTGTAGGGAAGTCACTATCGACAGAACATCTACATCTACATTTATACTCCGCAAGCCACCCACCGGTGTGTGACGGAGGGCACTTTACATGCCACTGTCATTACCTCCCTTTCCTGTTCCAGTCACGTATGGTTCGCCGGAAGAACGACTGCCGGAAAGCCTCCTTGGACACTCGAATCTCTCTAATTTTACATTCGTAATCTCCTCGGGAGGAAGCAATATATTCTATACCTCATCCAGAAACGCACCCTCTCGAAACCTGGACAGCAAGCTACACCGCGATGCAGGGCGCCTCTCTTGCAGAGTCCTCCACTTAAGTTTGCTAAACATCTCCGTAACGCTATCACGCTAACCAAATAACCCTGTGACGAAACGCACCGCTCTTCTTTGCATCTTATCTATCTCCTCTGTCAACCCAAACGAACCGGCGAAACATACGATACGTGATCAAAAGTATCCGGACACCCCCAAAACATACGTTGTTCATTTTAATTGCATTGTGCTGCGACCTCAGCAGTCATCAGACATCGTGAGAGAGCAGAATATCGCGCTCTGCGGAACTCACGCGGTCAGGTGATTGGGTATCGCTTCTATCATACGTCTGTACGCGAGATTTCCACGCTCCTAAACATCCCTAGTTCCATCGTTTCCGATGTGATAGTGAAGTGGAAACTTCAAGGGACACGTACAGCACAATAGCGCACAGGCCGACCTCGTCTGCTAATTGACAGAGACCGCCGACAGATGAAGAGAGTCGTAATGTGTAATAGGCAGACATCTATCCAGACCAACAGTAAAATTCGGAGGCGGCGATGTTATGGTGTGGTCGTGTTTTTCATGGAGGGGGCTTGCACCCCTTGTTGTTTTGCGTGGCACTATCACAACACAGGCCTACATTGATGTTTTAAGCACCTTCTTGCTTCCCACTGTTGAAGAGCAATTCGGGGATGGCGATTGCATCCTTCGACACGAACGAGCACATGTTGATAATGCACGGCCTTTGGCGGAGTGGTTACACGACAATAACATCTCTGTACTGGATTGACCTGAACCCTATAGAACACTTTTGGGATGTTTTGGAACGTCGACTTCGTGCCAGTCCTCACCGACCGACGTCGATACCTCTCCTCGGTGCAGCAATCCGTGAAGAATGGTCTGCCATTCCTCAAGAAACCTTCCAGCATCTGACTGAACGTAACCCTACGAGAGTGGAAGCTGTCATCAATGCTAAAGGTGGGCCAACACCGTATTGAATTCCAGCATTACTGATGGAGGGCACCACGAACTTGTAAGTCATTTTCAGCCAGATGTCCGGATACTTTTGATTACATAATGTAGGTCAGGAGTTCACTACACGCAGGAAGCGGCTACACGTGTAGGGTACAGATGCATCATTGTTATCTGAACTTGGCACTATGTTGCAGAAAGAATGGTATAAATTTCCCTTGAAAACCTTATAGGACCTGTATTTATGTATTCTCAGACGATTGGAAGCCGTTTTGAATGCTGACGGTTTTCCTGCACCGTTTTAAGGATGGTAATGTGTTGTGTTTGTGGTGTTCCACATTTTTGTCCCAATGATAGATAAAAGGTTAAATCGGGCCATACGCATACTTGTAGATATTTAATGGATGTGACTCCTCCCATTATCTTTCTTCAATCGCGTAATCACACCAAAACCAGTCTTTCGGCATATTTTTGTCCCAATGATGGATAAAAGGTTAAATCGGGCCATACGCATACTTGTAGATATTTAATGGATGTGACTCCTCCCATTATCTTTCTTCAATCGCGTAACCACACCAAAACTAGTCTTTCGGCATATTTTTGTTAACTTTAATAGAGACAGGTTTCTTTGACCCAAGGGAGAGTGTCTCGGAGCTGAATAAACTGAATTGACAGGCGCTTGAAGACAGATGCCAACCCCTCGTGATATATTACTTATGAAGTTTCAAGAACTAACATGAAGAGAAGAATCTAGGGAGGTACTGTAAGTCCCCTACCTAAAGTTTCCGTGGGGATCGCGAAGCCAACATTAGTGTAATAACATTTTGCACAGAGGTGTATAAGTGATCATTTATGCATCACGCTGTATGTGACTGGAATGGAAAGAAACCCTAAAATAAGTGTTCCAATGGGGTGAACCGCTCTCCCACGCACTTGACAGTGGTTTGAAGAGGATAGATGTAGATGTACAAGGGCTTCGTCATAGAAGGAAGCCGCCTGTGCTTTCCGCCAATTCTCTACACTGGTCTGCAGTTTGTTGCCTGTTTCAAAATATTGTCCTCATAGCCAGTGCTTCATGTAAGCGGAGATGAGATACAGGGGGAGGCAATTACGAGCTGTATTGTGGGTGCTTCTTTGATTCTTAATCAAAACATCTTCGGTCCTGGGTTTGAATCCAGCCGCTGCTTAAATTTTGATTCATAATCAGCATTGGCGGCCGAAGACTTCCGGCATAAGAAGTCAGCCTCATACTGCCAACGGCCTTGTCAAGGAGGGTGGAGGTGCGGGCAGAGGTTCAGGGCACTCTCCTGTCCTTGGGGTGGGAAACTGCCCATGAAGGCGGAAGAATCAACAAAGATCAACGGCATGAGGATGCAGAAGGCAATGGAAACCACTGCATTAAAGACACGTATCGTGTATCCACAGGACTGTGGCCTGTAATTGAAGAAGTGTCATGATGATCTCTCCTTTAGCAAAAGATTACGGAATAGTCCCCCATTCGGATCCCGGAGAGAAGACTGCCAAGGGGGAGGTTCCTCCTCCCTCACTGGCCATGAAGGCCCAAAGGTATCGCCTGGCCGCCGTGTCATCCTCAGCCCACAAGCGTCACTGGATGCGGATACGGAGGGGCATGCGGTCAGCACACCACTCTCCCGGTCGTATGTCAGTTTCCGAGACCGGAGCCGCTACTTCTCAATCAAGTAGCTCCTCAGTTTGCCTCACGAGGGCTGAGTGCACCCCGCTTGCCAACAACGCTCGGCAGACTGGATGGTCACCCATCCAGCCCTCAGCGCTGAACTTCGGTGATCTGACGGGAACCGGTGTTACCACTGCGACAAGGCCGTTGGCAAGGGGGAGGTTACCATGACAAAAGGACTGAGTAATCAACGAAATAATAACATTCTACGAGTCGGGTCAGAAGCTTGAACGTGGTAGAGAAACTAGAAAATCTGAAAAGGATAATGAGAAAGCTCAATCTAGATATAGTAGGGGTCAGTGAAGTAAAGTGGAAAGAAGACAAGGATTTCTAGTCAGATGACTGTAGGGTAATAGCAACAGCAGCAGGAAACGGTATAACGGGAGTAGGATTCGTTATGAATAGGAAGGTAGAGCAGAGAGTGTGATTCTGTGAACATTTCAGTAACAGGGTTGTTCTTATCAGAATCGACAACAAACCAACACCGACAACGATAGTTCAGGTACAAATGCCAACGTCGCAAGCTGAATGTGAAGAGCCACAGAAAGTGTATGAGGATACTGAAAAGGTAATACAGTCTGTAAGCACTCCGTCTTCAGGGCACAACAAGTGGCCCATCGGGACCATCCGACCGCCGTGTCATCCTCTGTTGAGGATGCGGATAGGAGGGGTGTGTGGTCAGCACAGCACTCTCCCGGTCGTTATGATGGTTTTCCTTGACCGGAGCCGCTACTATTCGGTCGAGTAGCTCCTCAATTGGCATCACGAGGCTGAGTGCACCCCGAAAAATGGCAACAGCGCATGGCGGCTGGATGGTCACCCATCCAAGTGCCGGCCACGCCCCACAGCGATTAACTTCGGTGATCTCACGGGAACCGGTGTATCCACTGCAAGGCCGTTGCCTAATACAGTATGTAAAGGGGGATGAAAATCTAACAGTCATGGGGGACTGAGGTGCAGTTGCAGGGTAAGGAGCAGAAGAAAAGGTTACAAGGGAATATGGGCCTGGGACAAGGTGAGAGAGGAGAAAGATTAATTGAGTTCTGTAATAAACTTCAGCTAGTAATAGCGAATACTGTGTTCAGGAATCACAAGAGCATGTGGTATACTTAGAAAAGGCCGGGTGATACGGGAAGATTTCAGTTAGATTACATCATGGTCAGACAGAGGTTCCGAAATCAGATATTGGATTGTAAGGCGCACCCACGAACAGATATAGACTCAGCTCACAACATAATTGTGATGAAGAGTAGGCTGAAGTTTAAGACATTAGTCAGGAAGCATCAATACGCAAAGAAGAGGGATACGGAAGTACTAAGGAACGACGAGATACGCTTAAAGTTCTCCACGCTACAAATACAGCAATAAGGAATAGCTCAGTAGTCAGTACAGTAGAAGAGGAATGGATATACAAAAAAAGGGCGATAACAGAAGTTGGGAAGCAAAACATAGGTACAAAGAAGACAACTGCGAAGAAACCATGGGTGACAGAAGAAATACTACAATTGATCGATGAAAGGAGAAAGTACAAAAATGTTCCGGGAGACCAAGGAATATAGAAACACAAGTCGCTGAAGAATGAAGTAGATAGGAAGTGCAGGGAAGCTAAGACGGGATTGCTACATGAAAAATGTGAAGAAATCGAAAAAGAAATGATTGTCGTAGGACTGACTTTGGTGACACTGAAAAAAGCAAAGGGTGATAACATTAAAAGTGTAACGGGAATTCCGCTGTTAAATGCAGGCGAGAGAGCGGATAGGTGGAAAGAGTACATTGAAAGCCTCTATGAGGGGGAAGATTTGTCTAACGGGGTAGAAGAAGAAACAGTAGTTGATTTAGAAGAGACAGGGGACCCGGTATTACACTCCTGGAAATTGAAATAAGAACACCGTGAATTCATTGTCCCAGGAAGGGGAAACTTTATTGACACATTCCTGGGGTCAGATACATCACATGATCACACTGACAGAACCACAGGCACATAGACACAGGCAACAGAGCATGCACAATGTCGGCACTAGTACAGCGTATATCCACCTTTCGCAGCAATGCAGGCTGCTATTCTCCCATGGAGACGATCGTAGAGATGCTGGATGTAGTCCTGTGGAACGGCTTGCCATGCCATTTCCACCTGGCGCCTCAGTTGGACCAGCGTTCGTGCTGGACGTGCAGACCGCGTGAGACGACGCTTCATCCAGTCCCAAACATGCTCAATGGGGGACAGATCCGGAGATCTTGCTGGCCAGGGTAGTTGACTTACACCTTCTAGAGCACGTTGGGTGGCACGGGATACATGCGGACGTGCATTGTCCTGTTGGAACAGCAAGTTCCCTTGCCGGTCTAGGAATGGTAGAACGATGGGTTCGATGACGGTTTGGATGTACCGTGCACTATTCAGTGTCCCCTCGACGATCACCAGTGATGTACGGCCAGTGTAGGAGAACGCTCCCCACACCATGATGCCGGGTGTTGGCCCTGTGTGCCTCGGTCGTATGCAGTCCTGATTGTGGCGCTCACCTGCACGGCGCCAACACGCATACGACCATCATTGGTGCCAAGGCAGAAGCGACTCTCATCGCTGAAGACGACACGTCTCCATTCGTCCCTCCATTCACGCCTGTCGCGACACCACTGGAGGCGGGCTGCACGATGTTGGGGCGTGAGCGGAAGACGGCCTAACGGTGTGCGGGACCGTAGTCCAGCTTCATGGAGACGGTTGCGAATGGTCCTCGCCGATACCCCAGGAGCAACAGTGTCCCTAATTTGCTGGGAAGTGGCGGTGCGGTCCCCTACGGCACTGCGTAGGATCCTACGGTCTTGGCGTCGCTGCGGTCCGGTCCCAGGTCGACGGGCACGTGCACCTTCCGCCGACCACTGGCGACAACATCGATGTACTGTGGAGACCTCACGCCCCACGTGTTGAGCAATTCGGCGGTACGTCCACCCGGCCTCCCGTATGCCCACTATACGCCCTCGCTCAAAGTCCGTCAAATGCACATACGGTTCACGTCCACGCTGTCGCGGCATGCTACCATTGTTAAAGACTGCGATGGAGCTCCGTATGCCACGGCAAACTGGCTGACACTGACGGCGGCGGTGCACAAATGCTGCGCAGCTAGCGCCATTCGACGGCCAACACCGCGGTTCCTGGTGTGTCTGCTGTGCCGTGCGTGTGATCATTGCTTGTACAGCCCTCTCGCAGTGTCCGGAGCAAGTATGGTGGGTCTGACACACCGGTGTCAATGTGTTCTTTTTACCATTTCCAGGAGTGTAGAATCAGAATTTAAAAGAGGACTTAAGATCAAATAAGGCATGAGCTGACAAGTGCGAGATTCATCGTACAATCAGCTTCACAGTTCATGCACGGAAGTTGCTGACAAGAATAATACACAGAATAATGGAAACTAAAATTGAAGATGTGTTAGATGACGATCAGTTT
Source organism: Schistocerca piceifrons (assembly GCF_021461385.2). Lineage (NCBI taxonomy): Eukaryota > Metazoa > Arthropoda > Insecta > Orthoptera > Acrididae > Schistocerca > Schistocerca piceifrons. The sequence goes on along the minus strand of NC_060142.1, from coordinate 284,996,105 downwards.
GGCTTTAGAAAAGATAAAGCCACCCGAGAGGCAATTCTGACGTTGCGTTTGATAACGGAAATAAGACTAAAGAAAAATCAAGTAACGTTCATAGGATCTGTCGACATGCAAAAAGCGTTCGACGATGTAAAATGGTGCAAGGTGTTCGAAATTCTGAGAAAAATAGGGGTAAACTACAGGGAGAGACGGGTAGTATACAATATGAGCAAGAGCCACGAGAGAATAATAAGAGTGGGCGACCAAGAACGAAGTCCTTGAATTAAAAAAGAGTATAAGACAGGAAATTAGTCTTTCGACCCTACTGTTCAATCTGTCAATCGAAGAAGCGATGATGGACATGAAAGAAAGGTTTAGGAGTGGAATTAAATTTCAAGGTGAAAGGATATCAGTGATACGATTCGCTGATGACATTGCTATCCTGCGTGAAAGTGAAGAAGAATTTCTTTAAAAAAAAAAATCTTCCAATGGCTCTAAGCACTATCGGACATAATATCCGAGGTCACCAGTCCCCTAGACTTAGAGCTACTTAAACCTAACTGCCGCACGGGATTAGCCGAGCAGTCTAGGGCGCTACAGTCATGAACTGTGCGGTTGGTCCCGGCGGAGGTTCTAGTCCTCCCTCGGGCATGTATGATTGTCCGTAGGATAGTTTAGGTTAAGTAGTGTGTAAGCTTAGGGACTGATGACCTTAGCAGTTAAGTCCCATAAGATTTCACACACATTTCAACATTTTTTTAAACCTAATTAACGTAAGGACATCATACACATCCATGCCCGAGGCAGGATTCGAACCTGCGACCGTAGGAGCAGCGCGGTTCCGGACTGAAGCGCCTAGAACCGGTCGGCCACAGCAGCCGGCGAAGAATTAGATGATCTGCTGAATGGAATGAACAGTCTAATGAGTACAGAGTATAGACTGAGAGTAAATCGAAGAAAGACAAAGTTATTGAGAAGTAGCAGAAATGAGAACAGCGAGAAACTGAATATCGGGATCGATGATCACGAAGTAGATGAAGTTCAGGAATTCTGCTACCTAGGCAGTAAAATAACCAATGACGGACGGAGCAAGGAGGACATCAATAGCAGACTAGCAATGACAAGAAGGGCATTACTGACAGATAGAAGTGTGCTAATATCAAATACCGGCCTTAATTTGAGGAAGACCTTTCTGAGTATGTACGTTTGGAGCACAGCATTTTGTGGTAGTGAATCATAGACTGTGAGAAAACCGGAACAAAAGAGAATCGAAGCATTTGGGATGTGGTGCTACAGTCGGATGCTGAAAATTATGTGGACTGATAAGGTAAGGAACGAGGAGGTTCTGTGCAGAATCGGAGAGGAAAGGAATATGTGGAAAACACTCGAAGGAGAAGGCACAGGATGATAGGTCATCTGTTAAGACATTATGGAATGACTTCCATGGTACTAGATGGAGCTGTAGAAGGCAAAAACTGTAGAAGAAGACAGAGACTGGAGTACATCCAGCAGATAAGTGAGGACATAGGTTGCAAGTGCTACTCTGAGATGGATATGTTAGCACAGGAGAGGAATTCGTGGCGGGCCGCGTCAAATCAGTCAGAAGACTGAGGACCAAAAAAAATTATAGGTGATCAAATACTTCCCATTGAAAACGCTGCAGGGGCATCTCCATTACTGCAGCAGAGAGTGGCCGAGAATTGTCATGGAGGAGGAATTGCGTGACATTCGTTATGTGGGCTGCATGACATCAGGTGAAATCTCTCCCCAGGCCCTCAAACTTCGTAGGAGACACTACTTTTAGGCATCTTAACTAGAGCACTGCGCATTCAGAACTAAAAAGAGCGACGTGACGCGAACGATGGGCATACTAAAGACACTGCCCAACACATCTCTGTAAAGCTTCATCGTGTTTTTACTGTGGGTTCCATTTCGCACCCGATCGGAAGATACTTTCCTAATAGCTGTTGTAGATACACACACCAAAAAAAAGTTTTGCATCACCTCGGTTCCCGGAACCCGTGAATATAGAAAATGACTGTGAATATTGTATCGCAGACACAGTCCCCTTCACAGTTCAGAGATGTCACTGAACCCGCCCAGCCGGCCGGTGTGGCCGTGCGGTTCTAGGCGCTTCAGTCTGGAACCGCGTGATCGCTACGGTCGCAGGTTCGAATCCTGCCTCGGGCATGGATGTGTATGATGTCCTTAGGTTAGGTTTAAGTAGTTCCACGTTCTAGGGGACTCATGACCACAGATGTTAAGTCCCATAATGTTCAGAACCATTTGAACCATTTGAGCCAAACCCGCCCACAGACGTAAACAACCCTGCATGAGCAACGCCGATAAGACGTAGTGGGTCCGACAGCCGATCAGTTCCAGGCACTCCAACAGGAAGGAGGCACACGGCTCATGTTACCTGTAGTTCAACCATGCCTAGACGGTCAATACTGCGGTTCGATCGTATCCGCATTGTTAGTTTGTGCCAGGAAGAGCTCTCAACAAAGGAACTGGCCAGGCGTCTCGGAGTGAACCAAAGCGATGTTGTTCGGACATGGAGGAGATATAGAGAGATCACGCCGCCCATGAGCTACTACTGCAGTGGATGACCGCTACCTACGGATTATGACTCGAAGGAACCCTGACAGCAACGCCATCATGTTGAATAATCCTTTTCGTGCAACTTCACTCCCGACGTCCATGACGAGGTCCATCTTTGCAACCACGACACCATGCAGCGCGGAACAGATGGGCCCAACAACATGCCGAAATGACCGCTCGGGATTGGTATCACGTTCTCTTCACCGATGAGTGTCGCATATGCCTTCAACCAGACAATTGTCGGAGACGTATTTGGGGACAACCCGGTCAGGATGGCTCTGAGTACTATGGGACTTAACATCGGATTCATCAGTCCCCTAGAACTTAGAACTACTTAAACCTAACTAACCTAACGACATCACACAAATCCATGCCCGTGGCAGGATTCGAACCTGCGACCGTAGTCCGGTCAGGATGAACGCCTTAGACACACTGTCTGGAGAGTGCAGCAAGGTGGAGGTTCCCTGCCGTTTTGGGGTGGCATTATTGGCGCCGACGTACGCCGGTGGTGGTCACGGAAGGCGCCGTAACGGCTGTACGATACATGAATGCCATCCTTCGACCGACAGTGCAAACTAATCGGCAGCATATTGGCGAGGCATTCGTCTACATTGACGGCAATTCGCGACGCCATCGTGCACATCTTGTGATTGACTTCGTTCATGATAACAACTTCGCTCGACTAGAGTGGTCAGCATGTTCTCCAGACATGAACCCCATCGAACATCCCTCGGATATCAGTATTTTAAACATAGCTGCACAACAGCAACAGCCGACTCCATCCCTGGGATAGATTGAAAACGGCTGTTTATAGACGACGTGACGCACCAACCATTCTGAGGGATCTACGCCGAATCGTCGTTGAGGAGTGGGACAATCTGGACCAACAGTGCCTCGGTGAACTTGTGGATAGTATGCCACGACGAATACAGGCATGTATCAATGCAAGAAGACGTGCTGCTGGGTATCAGAGGTACCGGTGTGTACAGCAATCTGGACCACCACCTCTGAAGGTTTCGCTCTATGGTGGTACTACATGCAGTGTGTGGTTTTCATGAACAATAAAAAGGTCGGGAACGATGTTTATGTTGCTCGAACAGTCCACGGGTGTACTGCCGGTCCATAGTGTCCAACGAGCACAATATGTCGCGATCGTCGACATGTCTGATCGCCGAAATACGTCGGGAGAAGTTGAAGAATCGATGTTTATGTTGATCTCTATTACAATGTTTGGTACAGGTTCCTAAACTCTCGGAACGGAGGTGATCAAAACTTTTATTTGATGGGTGTAGAAACGAAATGGAAACCGGAGAGAGCACGGAGTTGGCTACGAGCCGGCCTGTGGCGGCGATATACGGGGGTGGCTATTACAGCGACCAGCTCTGCGTCGTCGGCTGGTGGTCGCGTGATTTGCGTAGACGGAGGCTTTGGCGTGCGTCTGCGGTCGCGGATGAGGCTTAACGAGCCGTGGGGCCCGCCTCGTCATTAGGGACACACGGCCAGCTCGCTGCGGAGGCACGCGCCGCGTCGCCAGAACAGGGCAACGGCCGCACCGGCGCGCCGCCCAGGATGCTGCACGCTGCCCTACACTGCCCTGTCGCGGGATGGTGGCCACTTACCCATACGTAGGGTGTCGCTGTGCGCAGCGCACTCTATAGTTGACCGATCCACCCTACTGGCCATTAACATCGCTACAGAATGAAGGCGGCATGCCGCTAACGTCAAACTGGTATGAAGTTACGGTACAGCGTAGGGACTTCAAAATATAACCTACACTTGTCGTCCCACACTAAGATCATTGCGCAACAAAAAATGGTTCAAATGGCTCTGAGCACTATGGGACTTAACATCTATGGTCATCAGTCCCCCAGAACATAGAACTACTTAAACTTAACTAACCCAAGGACATCACACAACGCCCAGTGCGCAACAAGAGTGTACCATTATCAGAGAGGAGTATACATTTCGGGTTCCTGTAGATACAGTTCTGATAATAGGTATCGCACAGGGTGCGAATTAAATGGCGCGGTGATACGAATGGTTAAATCCGCAGGACAGAACAGGTAGTTGGAGTGGTGGAAAGGGGCCAAAAAATGAGCAGCAGTCAGTTTCACTCGAACACATATGACTTTATTTAGTTGCCCAAAAATTACAGCGCAAATTTCCGAGCTTAACTATCGACTGAATATGTCACACAATCTTATGGCTTTAGTACACAACCTCTTTAATTTTTTAACGGCTGAAAGCCCATGATTTAAAAACACAACTACAATAAATTTTCAAAGGCAGAAGGCCCAAAGCTTTATCCTTAAATAATTAAAAAAAAAAGGAGGCTGAAGGCCGAATCAGTCTAAGATTTAACAAGTAAGGAACTTAAATCTTAAGACGGCTGAAGAGCCATGATTGAAAAACACAACTACAATGAATTTTCAAAAGGCAGGAGGCCCAAGGCTTTATCCAAAAAAAAATATTTTAAATGAGGCTGAAGGCCCAAACAATACAAGACTTGACAAGTAAGGAACTCTCAATTTTAAATCGACTGAACGCCCATTATTTAAAACCCAACTAAAAGCATACAAATTCAAACCATCGGCAATGAACCATTAAAATACACAATCAAACACCAATAAGAAAAGGCAGTATAGCCAGCAGCGCTCAGAAGTTTCCAGGGATCGGTCTGCACTTGAAATATTAACGTTCGCTTAGGGGAGACAGGTAGGCGGCCCAACTACACTGCTGGAAATTGAAATAAGAACACCGTGTTGTCCCAGCAAGGGGAAACTTTATTGACACATTCCTGGGGTCAGATACATCACATGATCACACTGACAGAACCACAGGCACATAGACACAGGCAACAGAGCATGCACAATGTCGGCACTAGTACAGTGTATATCCACCTTTCGCAGCAATGCAGGCTGCTATTCTCCCATGGAGACGATCGTAGAGATGCTGGATGTAGTCCTGTGGAACGGCTTGCCATGCCATTTCCACCTGGCGCCTCAGTTGGACCAGCGTTCGTGCTGGACGTGCAGACCGCGTGAGACGACGCTTCATCCAGTCCCAAACATGCTCAATGGGGGACAGATCCGAAGATCTTGCTGGCCAGGGTAGTTGACTTACACCTTCTAGAGCACGTTGGGTGGCACGGGATACATGCGGACGTGCATTGTCCTGTTGGAACAGCAAGTTCCCTTGCCGGTCTAGGAATGGTAGAACGATGGGTTCGATGACGGTTCGGGTGTACCGTGCACTATTCAGTGTCCCCTCGACGATCACCAGTGGTGTACGGCCAGTGTAGGAGATCGCTCCCCACACCATGATGCCGGGTGTTGGCCCTGTGTGCCTCGGTCGTATGCAGTCCTGATTGTGGCGCTCACCTGCACGGCGCCAAACACGCATACGACCATCATTGGCACCAAGGCAGAAGCGACTCTCATCGCTGAAGACGACACGTCTCCATTCGTCCCTCCATTCACGCCTGTCGCGACACCATTGGAGGCGGGCTGCACGATGTTGGGGCGTGAGCGGAAGACGGCCTAACGGTGTGCGGGACCGTAGCCCAGCTTCATGGAGACGGTTGCGAATGGTCCTCGCCGATACCCCAGGAGCAACAGTGTCCCTAATTTGCTGGGAAGTGGCGGTGCGGTCCCCTACGGCACTGCGTAGGATCCTACGGTCTTGGCGTCGCTGCGGTCCGGTCCCAGGTCGACGGGCACGTGCACCTTCCGCCGACCAATGGCGACAACATCGATGTACTGTGGAGACCTCACGCCCCACGTGTTGAGCAATTCGGCGGTACGTCCACCTGGCCTCCCGCATGCCCACTATACGCCCTCGCTCAAAGTCCGTCAACTGCACATACGGTTCACGTCCACGCTGTCGCGGCATGCTACCAGTGTTAAAGACTGCGATGGAGCTCCGTATGCCACGGCAAACTGGCTGACACTGACGGCGGCGGTGCACAAATGCTGCGCAGCTACCGCCATTCGACGGCCAACACCGCGGTTCCTGGTGTGTCCGCTGTGCCGTGCGTGTGATCATTGCTTGTACAGCCCTCTCGCAGTGTCCGGAGCAAGTATGGTTGGTCTGACACACCGGTGTCAATGTGTTCTTTTTTCCACTTCCTGGAGTGTATATCCGATCCGTCAGCAACACAACCAAGAGACAATCAACGGACCCACCGGCACGACGATTTGCTTTCCACCCGACCAGTACACAAGGAACTCCAAAGCCAAAATGTAAAAGGCGTAGCCGCCCACAACCAAGTATGCATAAGCTGTCAAAACTACACTCACGTGGACAGCGACAACACGGTGAGGAAAGGACACTGCCTCTCAAGAAGAGCGTAGCGTTCCAAAGGATTGTAAAATTGCACAGGTCATCCCCGTTTTCAAGAAGAGACGTCGAACAGATGCGCAGAACTATAGACCTATATCTCTAACGTCGATCGGTTGTAGAATTTTTGAACACGTATTATGTTGGAGTATAATGACTTTCCTGGGGACTAGAAATCTACTCTGTAGGAATCAGCATGGATTTCGAAAAAAAAAATGGTTCAGATGGCTCTGAGCACTATGGGACTCAACTGCTGTGGTCATCAGTCCCCTAGAACTTAGAACTACTTAAACCTAACTAACCTAAGGACATCACACACATCCATGCCCGAGGCAGGATTCGAACCTGCGACCGTAGCAGTCGAACGGTTCCGGACTGCGCGCCTAGAACTGCGAGACCACCGCGGACGGCGATTTCGAAAAAGACGGTCGTGTGAAACCCAGCTCGCGCTATTCGTCCACGAGGCTCAGAGGGCCATAGACACGGGTTCACAGGTAGATGCCGTGTTTCTTGACTTCCGCAAGACGTTCGATACAGTTCCCCACAGTCGTTTAATGAACAAAGTAAGAGCATATGGACTATCAGACCAATTGTATGATTGGATTGAAGAGTTCCTAGATAACAGAACGCAGCATGTCATTCTCAATGGAGAGAAGTCTTCCGAAGTAAGAGTGATTTCAGGTGTGCGGCAGGGGAGTGTCGTAGGACCGTTGCTATTCACAATATACATAAATGATCTTGTGAATGACATCGGAAGTTCACTGAGGCTTTTTGTGGATGATGCTGTGGTATATCGAGAGGTTGTAACAATGGAAAATTGTACTGAAATGCAGGAGGAGCTGCAGCGAACTGACGCATGGTGCAGGGAATGGCAATTGAATCTCAATGTAGACAAGTGTAATGTGCTGCGAATACATAGAAAGAAAGATCCCTTATCATTTAGCTACAATATAGCAGGTCAGCAACTGGAAGCAGTTAATTCCATAAATTATCTGGGAGTACGTATTAGGAGTGATTTAAAATGGAATGATCATATAAAGTTGATCGTCGGTAAAGCAGATGCCAGACAGATTCATTGGAAGAATCCAAAGGAAATGCAATCCTAAAACAAAGGAAGTAGGTTACAGTACGCTTGTTCGCCCATTGCTTGAATACTGCACAGCAGTGTGGGATCCGTACCAGCTAGGGTTAATAGAAGAGACAGAGAAGATCCAACAGAGAGCAGCTCACTTCGTTACAGGATCATTTAGTAATCGCGAAAGCTTTACGGAGATGATAGATAAACTCCAGTGGAAGACTCTCCAGGAGAGACGCTCAGTAGCTCGGTACGGGCTTTTGTTGAAGTTTCGAGAACATACCTTCACTGATGAGTCAAGCAGTATATTGCTCCCTCCTACGTATATCTCCGAAGAGACCATGAGGATAAAATCAGAGAGATTAGAGCCCACACAGAGGAATACCGACAATCCTTCTTTCCACGAACAATACGAGAATGGAATAGAAGGGAGAACCGATAGAGGTATTCAAGGTACCCTCCGCCACACACCGTCAGGTGGCTTGCGGAGTATGGATGTAGATGTAGAATTTTACGTCAGCGGCCAGGGCAAGTAACCGGAACGCTAACGGCCACAAGGCAGAAAATTACGCTCGTGCACTTGGACTTCAAATAACCCAAATACACTTAAACTCCACCAGATGGTGGCCAAACTTTCGCCAACTCGAACACTCGCTGTTGCTCACGGGAATACCCCCAACAGCTAACCGTGAAAACCAACAGCACAATGTGAACAGACTGGTTTCGGTAATTAAATCACCACTCAACTTTGATGTCCTGGGTCGGTAAGCCACGAACCTTGTAGCAATCGGAACAGTTCCCACACACTCCGACACTGCATAGAGACCGCCAGTGGGCCGGGCCCTCTGCGCCGCGCGGAGATTCCCTGGCTGATCCACATCAACCGTCCGACTGCTCACAGCCAGTAAGCCGACAACATTTAAAATAACCTGTCAGTCAAAATCACACAAACTACACACCGTTTCACGAACACTTGTACGAAGAACTGGACAATGTCTACGGCAGTGACTGTACAATAACAGGGACAAATCACCAGTCGGCACACACAGCCAACCCATAAGCTATCGCCGGCCAAATACTCGTCGTCCGGCAAGACGACCGACCGACAACCAACCAAAGTCGTCGCCACTCCAATCATGTGCGTCGGCAACCGTCGGGCGAGTCATGGCGGTCCAGACCTCACTACTGTCGCGCCCCGACTGAACTTGTGCCAAGTGCCAATTCACAAACACTGCCAGGTCCGAACTAACTGCTGGCGTGTTGCAACTGACTTCACGACACACGACGCCCAGGAAGTAATAGCAGTCCAGCAAAGATAATACGGCAGGACCTACACTCCTGGAAATTGAAATAAGAACACCGTGAATTCATTGTCTCAGGAAGGGGAAACTTTATTGACACATTCCTGGGGTCAGATACATCACATGATCACACTGACAGAACCACAGGCACATAGACACAGGCAACAGAGCATGCACAATGTCGGCACTAGTACAGTGTATATCCACCTTTCGCAGCAATGCAGGCTGCTATTCTCCCATGGAGACGATCGTAGAGATGCTGGATGTAGTCCTGTGGAACGGCTTGCCATGCCATTTCCACCTGGCGCCTCAGTTGGACCAGCGTTCGTGCTGGACGTGCAGACCGCGTGAGACGACGCTTCATCCAGTCCCAAACATGCTCAATGGGGGACAGATCCGGAGATCTTGCTGGCCAGGGTAGTTGACGTACACCTTCTAGAGCACGTTGGGTGGCACGGGATACATGCGGACGTGCATTGTCCTGTTGGAACAGCAAGTTCCCTTGCCGGTCTAGGAATGGTAGAACGATGGGTTCGATGACGGTTTGGATGTACCGTGCACTATTCAGTGTCCCCTCGACGATCACCAGTGGTGTACGGCCAGTGTAGGAGATCGCTCCCCACACCATGATGCCGGGTGTTGGCCCTATGTGCCTCGGTCGTATGCAGTCCTGGTTGTGGCGCTCACCTGCACGGCGCCAAACACGCATACGACCATCATTGGCACTAAGGCAGAAGCGACTCTCATCGCTGAAGACGACACGTCTCCATTCGTCCCTCCATTCACGCCTGTCGCGACACCACTGGAGGCGGGCTGCACGATGTTGGGGCGTGAGCGGAAGACGGCCTAACGGTGTGCGGGACCGTAGCCCAGCTTTATGGAGACGGTTGCGAATGGTCCTCGCCGATACCCCAGGAGCAACAGTGTCCCTAATTTGCTGGGAAGTGGCGGTGCGGTCCCCTAAGGCACTGCGTAGGATCCTACGGTCTTGGCGTGCATCCGTGCGTCGCTGCGGTCCGGTCCCAGGTCGACGGGCACGTGCACCTTCCGCCGACCAATGGCGACAACATCGATGTACTGTGGAGACCTCACGCCCCACGTGTTGAGCAATTCGGCGGTACGTCCACCCGGCCTCCCGCATGCCCACTATACGCCCTCGCTCAAAGTCCGTCAACTGCACATACGGTTCACGTCCACGCTGTCGTGGCATGCTACCAGTGTTAAAGACTGCGATGGAGCTCCGTATGCCACGGCAAACTGGCTGACACTGACGGCGGCGGTGCACAAATGCTGCGCAGCTAGCGCCATTCGACGGCCAACACCGCGGTTCCTGGTGTGTCCGCTGTGCCGTGCGTGTGATCATTGCTTGTACAGCCCTCTCGCAGTGTCCGGAGCAAGTATGGTGGGTCTGACACACCGGTGTCAATGTGTTCTTTTTTCCATTTCCAGGAGTGTATATCGATAAGCGCTGCTGCTGCCGCTCACGGGCAGGCAAAACAGCAACTCAGTGACACCAGTAATTGACAATTAACATAACGAGGTGGTAGTACGGTAAAAACAGGGTGTTAAATAAGAGATGGCACGGACACGGACCACGCACGGCTCACGCGGCAAATGCAAACGCACGCCAAGATTGAAGTGCGCGGGCAGTATTATTCTTGTGGATAAAACGTCTATATTTCACATAGATGCACCTTGAAATACTGTATATGGACCAAATGCAATGTCGCGTCCAGCCGCAGTGAAATGGTGGCACTAATTTGACCAAGGGCGCACGGACGTGAATAATGGGTTGCATGTGAACTGCGTACACTGGACTCCAACTCGTCGTGTTGCATTGTCAACTGCAGACCGAGCCGGCTTATCGAATAATTCCTCATCTACTTGGCTTCACTTAATTTTATTCAGTCACTATTGATGTAGGTGCTTCACATTCCCGCTTCATCACGTCCTATATGTGGTATCAGTGCCCATCGATACCACAAAGAAGGCAATGGATTCAGACACAGAAGTTGGCAATGAAGAGGTCAGCAGCGACCGCTATAGGAAGAGACAGCAGCTAGCTGGACGCGGAAGTATCACACCTCTGCAGGACACCCCACCACAAACCAAATGTATAAGAGGCTCACCCTGAAGACGAGTAGTGACGAACAATTTTTGATGATGAACGGCGATGTGAACAATGTCATTATATTTTCAACATCTACTAATCTGAAGGTACTGAGTGAAGTGTCGCAAGTGTGTGAGAACGGTATGTTCAAGTGCTGCTCGCGGTACTTCACACAATTATTCACCGTTCATGGCCTGAAAGGTAGAGTCTACATGCCACTGAATTCGTCCTCCTGGCTGATAAACGAACATGTTCAAACACGACAGCGTTACAGCACGTTACACAAAATTCTCATTTCTGCGACATTCGACCAAAAGCCGTTTTCATCGATTTTGAAAGTGACATTCATGAAGCAGTGAATAGCGTTTGACCAGTTTCGTGTATCAGGGGCAACTGAATCTTGGTGCTGGAGGATACAGCAAGTAGGCCTGTCGAAAACGTATAAGGCAAGTCTCAACATGTCAGACAGTTACTGCATGAAAAACTTCTTTAGATTGCCTTTTTGGAGTCCAGATGAGGCGATGGAGTGCTTCAGTGATGAATTTATGACAGTTATCCCTGGTCAGTGGATGTTGGAAGACGGGGAGCGCGTGTTGAAACAAAACCCTGCAACAGTAAAATTTCCCGACTTGTGAGTTACCGAGCATTTCGCTAAGTATATGGCCAAAAGAGTCAGACTTTAGGAATTGTGAAACGAACCCTGTCGTCGGGGACCGTGTGCCACAAAGAGCGCAGATTCGCCACGAGATGGGAAAATTCACAGGCGTCTATTGCGCTGAACGAAGCCTAAGGGCTGTTGTGTGCGAGTGAGAGAGACGAGAACCTACGACATAGGGAAACCCCGTAGAAGCTGTTTGTGCCCAGGGTGACGTAGCAGTGTTAAATATGGCGGCCCTAAGATCGGCTATAAAGGGAAACATTTATGAAAATTATTTAATTCTGTAGTAATTCAGGGAAGGAAGCCGCAGTAATTTTAATCTAGCGCCGGCCGCGGTGGCCGAGCGGTTCTAGGCGCTTCAGTCCGGAACCGCGCGACTGCTATCGTCGCAGGTTCGAATCCTGCCTCGGACATGGATGTGTGTGACGTCCTTAGGTTAGTTAGATTTAAGTAGATCTAAGTCCTAGGGGACTTTTGACCTCAGATGTTAAGTCCCATAGTGCTCAGAGCCATTTGAACCATTTTTTAATCTACCATCCTTCATAAATTTTCATGGTGATCCCAATAAAACTTGAATATTGATCACATCTATAACAGTTTAGGATTTACTATTAAGGTGAAATTAACAAGTTTTGTAACAAAGACCTGAATGCTAAAATACCGGGAGATCAAAAAGTCAGTATAAATTTGAAAACTTAATAAACCACAGAATACTGTAAATAGAGAGGTAAAAATTGACACACATGCTTGGAATGACATGGGGTTTTATTAGAACCAAAAATAAAACAAAGTATTGCTGGAAGCGTGAAAGATTTCTTGCGCGCGTCGATTGGTGATGATCATGTGCTCAGCCGCCACTTTCGTCATGCTTGGCCTCCCAGGTCCCCAGACCTCAGTCCGTGCGATTATTGGCTTTGGGGTTACCTGAAGTCGCAAGTGTGTCGTGATCGACCGACATCTCTAGGGATGCTGAAAGACAACATCCGACGCCAATGCCTCACCATAACTCCGGACATGCTTTACAGTGCTGTTCACAACATTATTTCTCGACTACAGCTATTGTTGAGGAATGATGGTGGACATATTGAGCATTTCCTGTAAAGAACATCATCTTTGTTTTGTCTTAATTTGTTATGCTAATTGTTGCTGTTCTGATCAGATGAAGCGCCATCTGTCGGACATTTTTTGAACGTTTGTTTTTTTTTTTTTTTTGGTTCTAATAAAACCCCACGTCATTCCAAGTACGTGTGTCAATTTGTGCCTCTCTATCTACATTAATCCGTGATTTATTCAGTTTTCAAATTTATACTGACTTTTTGATCACCCGGTATAAATGCTTTGGTCGATCTTAACGATTTCGTATAGAAGCGCATCATTGAAGTGACAAATGTTGTAAATATCAACTCTGTAACTTTATTTGTTTAAAAGATATAGTAAATTCAAATTATCAGTATTTTCAGTTAAGTATCAGATCATCATTTCTTCCACACAAAACACATTGAACGATGACAGCATGACATCTTACCGAATCATTAGGTAATACAATATTTGTTGTAAAGTTAAGTGCATAACAGTTACTTTTGTTCTTTATTTATTTATCAGAAAGCACATTGGTGCAAGGCTACTAGCGGTGGCATTCAAAGCTGAGAAGGAAATTATATTGGTTTTATGTAAAACAATTTAACGTTTTTTTATGTAATGGATATTATTGTTACTTTGTTTGGAACATGACAGTGGTCAAGCACTGATTATTTAAATATGTTAAAGTGAAAAATAATGTAGAATAAGCTGTAGCCAATCAGATGGACTGCTTCAGGAAAGAGAACTGCCCTAGTCTTGAGCGAGGATGTTCGGCGCGCGGAAAAAGCGGCCGGGAACGGGCAGAGGGACAGTGCTGGTGGAGACGCGAAAGCGGACGGTCGGTCTTTAGGTAGTGAAACGACTTAGAAAATTTCGCGTTGTGTGGTATCGCGGGACTTAGTCTTTGAGCGGTGAGCAGCCGCACGCCTGGTGTGAACTTTTCGCGTAGATAACGAGGTGGAGTATGGGATTTGTATATCGCTATGAAATTGTGAATGTTCGATTGTGTTAAATGGATATGAGCTCGAGTGTAACAGTAACTCGAAAAAGTCCACTTTCGCTATTAGTTTGCTTTCTGAATAAACATTATTCTAACCAAATCGCAACTGTGTGGCCTACATCATTTATGCGTCGTTAATTTACCTCCCGATATTATTATTATTATTATCACTGTTGTTATATGTTATATTAACGTTGTATGCTTCATACAATTTCGCAAACTTGCCATCAGCCAGACAATTTAACCAAAGGGTCATAAGGGTCTAATTTAGGGCGTGTAATGCAACACGTGCAGTTCATCCCCTAGACGAGTTTGAGCCAAGACATTTGGACGATGAGGAACCGCATGTGAGCCTGAACATCTTTGCGATGTTTGTAAGGTGTCAGGCAAATCCAACACCTTCCATGAAAACCCTGACATGATAGCAAATTCGACAGTATGTCACATAGTTCCGAATAAATCCTGACATTAAATTAACCAAAGTAATACGATCAACGAGTGAGCAAATGGAATACCACAGACTAACACAAGAACGCCTAAATGCATGTCATACCTTCCCACCGTGAAACAGACGCAGTTCCGAGGGGAGAAACGAGAACAGAAGCCGAGAGCAGAATCGCGTAGGCTAGGAGGCTCTACGATAAGGAACGGACACCCACGTCGCCAGCTGACCGCCAGAACCACCCCCCAGCCCATGTTAAAAGATAGAGTCCTCCAGAACAGTATAGATCTTACGATAACACTGAAAGGGCCACACCAGCTGCAAGTTTTAGCGTGAGACTTTCTCGCGTCTCTGTTACGTAACAAACATTAAAAACATTGCCCCACCACGAAAAGTATAACGTTTCTCATTGGATAGACAGAATTTTTGTAGGCGGAGCTTAAGGTTAACATTGAGACCCTGATTGGTCAGTTGAAAACACAGCCAGATAGCTTTTTTTAAACCAACTTCGGTAAATTGTAGTAAGGAGAAGTTAGGGGAGAGTTGCTTCCGAGACGGCGAGGTGTGGAGCTGCGTCGCCCGCCGCCCCCTGTGCTGCCTAAACACCGACAAGGTAATGAACGCATGCGATGCCGGATTTTTGAGCGCATAAGGATTCACTCAGAACTGCAGAAGTCTCATCTGTTACATCCCCTTTTTATGTAATACTAGTGTCGATCGTCAATTAAATCTCATGGTGTTCACATTTGCTACTTGAAGTAAAAATCTGAAACGCGATGATTTTTCTGTTATATAATTATTGAGAAGCCACATCAGCCACTGTAATTTACGACAAGTTAGATAAGTAATTAAAGATAATTGAGGGTCACTGTAGACCATTTTGATAGTTTTCTCTTTTATGAAACTTAACTTAAACCTAGATTATAGATGTGATATGGCATAGGTCATCCTTCGATCCATTGTAGAACTTGGAAACCCATTCAGGGAATATTCGTTCACATTTTTGTTGAACGCAGTTGGTTTTTATCATCCTGTATTAAAATATTTACTTTTATCAATAGTGCAATTTTTAAACAATGTTTTGTGAGTAGAATAAAATTTCCAATGGTAAACTTAACTGCTTTTTCGACGTTATTTTACAAGCTAACTAAAATTAGGAAAGCCTTGAACCCCTTCCACTAAATTTAATTAGTATTAAGATTCTTTTACAGTGAGTGCAGTGGAGCGGACGCTGAAATCATTAAGTATTTGATTATATCATCGCTAGTGTCACTGAACTCTTCTGAACTCTACATGTCATGTGTGGTCTGGCGTCTCCTTACCAGCAACAGGTCCCAGGTTCAAACTAGTCAATTCCCTAAAAAACACGCTCAGAGGGTCGTTGCGCGAAAGTGGTAGAGAGACACGACTTAGAACAAACAGACACCACGCAGAATGTTAGATGTTGGCTGGAAGACTATGTTTTTGACAACTGTATATCCTGTAAATTGAAGTAGGAAAAGGAATTATTGATACCAGTTGCATCAGGACTTTATGCAGCACCAGCGGGGACAAGAGAAAACGCGGGATGGACTGGAATTCGAACCCGGGAGCTGCTGTTTACTAGGCTGTTGGGTTAAACACTGCACCACCCGGAATCACAGTGTTTATCGCAACTTCGCGGACTACCTCAGCACGCCTCTCGGCCGACCCACATTCCAATCTATTCTATGTCCTCCATGCTCGCTGCTTAGAGATTCGCACTGGAGGTCAGATGTAAGTGTGCTTCCGCAGTGAATGTGACGGATCCATTGCCCACCGAGGCGAATCAGTTATATGAATGCTTGGTGTCTCTTCTTTCGCACATATTAGAAAGAGCAGACACCAAGCATTCTTATTTGTGTATATCTCCCGAACCCTTGTTTCCACCAACTATATGGGCCGAAAGCTCGCATACCTGTAACCGTACCACCAACAGTGATGAAGCTTTCCATTCTAAACTGAAAAGTTCGTTTTACACTTCACGTCTTTCTGTCTACCCTTTTGCAGAGATTCTACTTGAGATCCAAACACACATACGTGAAAATCGGGAGTGCGAACAGTGCCAAGCGGAAAAAAAGTTGAGAAGAATGCATTTTCGCGGGAGCAGATGGAAGACCTGAGGAAATGAGTCGTCGATTGGTTCAGTTCTGTTAAAAGACTTAGCATCACGTTTTTGCCCCAAGAACTGAAGAAGAAAGCGGACGACTCATTTCTGACGATTTCATGTTTATCAATGATATATTTACTAACTGATGTTTCAGCCACAAACGATAAAATCCAGGCTATTAAGCAACTGATTGGCAGCAATCCCAGATTTTCCGACTATGAGAATGTTCATACGTTGATTCTTTAAAAGCTCTCTGGCCAAAAAGAGGATTTCTATCGCCGAGGAACTGAACGACTGGTAGAACGTTCCAACTGTTGTTTATCGAGACTTGGTGGCCACGTTGTATAATATCTGTGTCACTTTGAAATGTAGGGCAGCACTCAACAGAAATTGCTTGGCTTTGTAAGTTAATTTTTACAGTCGGCTCGCATTTTTTTTATTAGCGAACAAGAGCATCAATGAACATAAAAAAGTCTTCCACCCATTTTCGGTTTGTCCCAAGAGTAGGTTGAGACAGAAACTGCATATCATCATTTGCTTTGTACAGGTGTAATTTTATGCCAGGTTCTACATCTACATCTACATGGATACTCTGCAAATCCCATTTAAGTGCCTGGCAGAGGGTTCGTCGAATCACCTTCACAATTCTCTATTATTCCAATCACGTTTAGCGCGCGGAAAGAATGAACACCTATATCTTTCCGTACGAGCTCTGATTTCCCTTATTTTATCGTGGTAATCGTTCCTCTCTATGTAGGTCGGTGTCAACAAAATATTTTCACATTCGGAGGAGAAATTTGGTGATTGGAATTTCGTGAGAAGATTCCGTCGAAACGAAAAACGCCTTCGTTTTAATGATTTCCAGCCCAAATCCTGTATCGTTTCTGCGACACTCTCTCCCATGTTTTGGGATAGTACAAAACGTGCTGCCTTTCTTTGAAGTTTTTCAATGTACTCCTTCAGTCCCAGCTGGTAAGGATCCCACACCACGCAGCAGTATTCTAAAAGAGGACGGACAAGCATAATGTAGCCAGTCTGCTTAATAGGTCTGTTACATTTTCTAAGTGTCCTCCCAATAAAACGCAGTCTTTGGTTAGACTTCCCTACAACATTTCCTATGTGTTCCCTCCAATTTAATTTGTTCGTAATTGTAATACCTAGGTATTTACTTGAATTTATGGCTTTTAGATTAGACTGATTTATCGTGTAACCGATTCACGCATTCAAATTTGTAAAATTATTGATCGTGAACAAGACGACAGTGACTGTTAGAGAGGTTACTTGGTCTGAAGAAGAACAACAGGAATGCAAGGTGTCTAGGGGAAGTAGGTAGAAGGCGGTTAGGACAGCCGGGTAATGGCAACCTAACAGATTTAAAGAGCTCCCTCAGAACTCGCTTCCAGAGCCCCGTAGTACGAGGGGTGTTCAATAAGTAAAGCAAGGAAAAAATAATCGTTCAAATGACTCTGAGCACTATGAGACTTAGCTTCCAGGTCATCAGTCCCCGAGAACTTAGAACTACTTAAACCTAACGAACCTAAAGACATCATACACATCCATGCCCGAGGCGCGATTCAAACTTGTGACCGTAGCGGTCGCTCAGTTCCAGACTGTAGCGCCCAGAACCGCACGGTCACTACGGCCGGTTGTAGAGTCCACCCTTCATTGGGCTAAGCAGATGGAAGTCGGAAGGTGCGAGGTCCCGGTTGTAGGATGGATGAGGGAGAACAGTCCAGCTCCTCTGTGGGGGGGCATACTTATGTGAGGCCTTTGTTGGTTATCATGGAGAAGCAGAAGTTTACGGTTTTGTGGCGATGAACACGCTGCAGTCGTTTCTCAATTTCCTGAGGCTCTCACAATGCAGTGTGAGGGAGGACATCGAACAGAATAACCCCTTCAGAGTCCCAGAAGACCGTCTCCATGACTTTACCGGCAGAGTGGGCTGCTTTGAACTTGGCGTGGTGCCATTCCATTGACTGCTGTCTGTTTCCGGTTCGAAGTGATGAACCGATTTTTTGTCACCTGTGACGATGTTCGACAAGTAATTGTCACGACCAGCCGCATAAACCGCAAGCAATTCCGCGCAGACGGTCCTTCGCTGCAGTTTATTGTTTTCTGTTAGGCACTGAGGAATCCAGCGGGCCGGCCGGTGTGGCCGAGTGGTTCTAGGCGCTACAGCCTGGAACCGCGCAACCGCTACGGTCGCAGGTCCGAATCCTGCCTCGGGCATGGATGTGTGTGATGTTCTTAGGTTAGTTAGGTTTAAGTAGTTCTAAGTTCTACCCGTGGTCTGAACTAAAACAACTAGTTACTGGTTTAGAATTAAAGGATATATGGGAAATCAAATACCCCTTCACTGTTGAGTTCACTTATGCCACGGCAATATCACGTAGCAGAATTGATAGACTATATATTTCTAAAAATCTTGAAACTTCCGTGACAAAAGTAGAAACCATTCCTATGTACTTTTCAGACCATTCATGTGTCTTAGCTTGCATAAATCTAACAAGACATCCGGTTCGCCGATTCAAGAATCAGTGAAATTTGAACACTTCCTTGTTAGTAAATCATGATTTAGAAGATCTGATTAAAGAAACATGGGCAATATGCCTGCGAGCCCGTAGTAGATATGCCACTGCTATTGACTGGTGGGTTAAAATAGCAAAGCCAAAGTTGAGGAAAATTCTTATTCAATACAATGCCCAGAGCGCAAGGGAAATGAAATGCACTATAGAGTATAACTATTCTGTTTTGAGAGATCTATATGATCAAGTCTCTGCAGGTTCCTCACTTCGGATAGCAGACATCAAAAAAGTCAAAGCCAAGTTACTTAATATCAAGAGAAGTCAAATGGAAGGGTTGAAAATAAAATCGAAGGCAAATTCGGTGTCAGAAGACGAAACTACTTCCCTATATCATTTAGTGAAGCATACGAAAAACGGGAGAAGGACTTTTATTGATGAAATTCGAACAAAACACGGTACGATTCTCAGAACCCAGCAGGATATCATGGACGAGATTTATCGCTATTATTGCGAGCTATATTCTGTACATCAAAGTAGAGATGCTTCCTTGGAATAATTCCTTGACATCCTAGCCCCACAGCTGACAGAAGATGACAACGAAAATTTTCTCGAGGTTGTCAGTAAAGAAGACGTGTATGAGACTCTGTGCGCCTCACCACCAAAAAAATCCCCAGGACCGGATGGTCTGCCAGCAGAGTTTTACATCCGTTACTGGCCAATAGTATGTGCGAAAATCGCGGACATTGTAAATGAGGTTATTCAGGGTAAAACGATTCCGGCTGAGTTTAAGGAGAGTAAAATTGTTCTGGTGCCAAAAAATAATGGAAACAAAGATTTAAATAATTTTCGTCCAATTTCACTGCTGAATTCTGATTATAAATTAATAGCTAGAATAATAAACAAGAGAATTTCATGCCTTACAGATAAAATTATTAGTCAACATCAGAACTGTGCGCTAGGCAGAACCATTTTTCAAAATCTAGCGGAATTCAGAGATATCATTGCAATAACTTCTGTAACAAATCTAAAGTGTGCCTTATTGTTTTTAGATTTTTATAAAGCTTTCGATGTAGTAAATCATGAATATCTTCTACAGACATTGAAGAAAATAGGTTTCAACGATAGGGTCATACAGCTGATTAAGAATATAGCAACTGGAATAAATGCTAAAGGAGCGGTGAATTGTCAACAATCCAGGCCGATGCAAATACAACGAGGTGTTCCTCAAGGAAGTCCTCTGTCCATGTCGCTCTTCGCCATTTCGCTCGAACCTTTCCTCCGACATGTCCATGCTAGATTAAAAGGCTTAACATTATCAGGAAATAAAACAGTTATAAGAGCCTATGCTGACGATATAGGGGTCATTATAAGGAATAATGACGAGGTAACCACGCTAGCAACCGTGATTGATTCGTACTGTAGAGCATCTGGAGCCAATGCAAACGAAAAAAAAAGTAAGATTTTAAATCTCAGAGGTTTTGATAATATCAAGGTCGAGTGGACAAAATTAGTCCGACAACATAAAACACTTGGGATCACCCTGACAGCATGCCCTATGAAAATGACGGCTTTAAATTGGAAAGCTGCAGCAGATAAAGTGCAAGGAGCCATTGTAGAGAATTTAACTTGATATATGAACCAAGTTCAAACAACACAGTATATCAACTCATGCATCCTTGCTAAGGCTTATTATACTGCCCAGCTGTTTCCAATACCGAGAATGATAGCGAGGAGAATAATGTCCAAATTCACCAACTTTTTGTGGAGAGGTGAAGTGTCCAGAGTACCTGCTAAAGTAGCCACTTTAGATCCTAAACATGGTGGACTAGGATTAACTGATATAACGGATAAAGCCTCTGCTCTTTTTATCAAAAGGCAAGTTAATTTAATAAGAGACTTGCGAGAAAGTATAACCAGCCAACTTTTCGAGATCATTAAACCTCCAAGCCTGCTTCCCCCGATTGACGTGCACAATATCAACAGTCGCTTACAGCACGTGAGGATTTTCTATGTTGAGTTTAGTTATGTCAGTGTCGAACTCAGGCAGTCCCGACACTTAACATCGAGAGCCATAATGCGGGAACGAAATAAAAGCAAAGGAAGAAACAAAATAGAACGACAGTTTCCAAACACTGAGTGGACTGAGATTTAGAAAAACATTAGTTCTAATGTGCTCACGTCTAATATAAAAACGTCATGGTACAAGACAGTTAACAACATAGTTAGCACCAATGAAAGACTGCACGCAATCGGACTCTGTGAAACAAATTTATGTCAACAATGCCATCTAGTTGAGACAGTAATTCATATATATACTTGCAGTGGTCACATGAATAGTTGGAAGTGGATCCGGGAGCAAATAGCTCTGATTACAAGAACATCCCCTCAGTATATATCGCTGTCATTGATACACAGGCCTGAAGCACGCTATTTCCCAGAAGCAAAAAATAACGCTGTGTACTGGTTGCTGGGAAATTTTGTTAACTACGTCCTTAACAAATTAGGATCCGATAGCATCATAGAGTTCAAGGTACCCATGCTGTGTGTTCCACAAAATTAGAAGTTATTCGAATCATAAGAAAAAGTTCGGTAATATGTTAAAAATTGTATTTGAAAGAATGGGCATTGGTTAATATAAAAAAGAAGACTGTGTTGACAGTGATGTATTGTTGTTACCTTAAGGATACTATTTAAGATTTTACAGTATATTTATGATGTATGCCTTTTCAACTTCAGAGAGTAGTTTTTGAAATTTATAAGCTAATGTACAGAACTTATGTGACATTGAGGTTGAGTGTCTAATAGTGTCAAAACACAAAACATTAAAGGTGCATTATTGGCTCATACTAGAAATTTGGAAATAGACAGTTTCTATAGAAATGTCCTTGTCGATTGGTTAAAACCATAAGATTCTATTTGATAAAAGTAATATTCAATGGCTGGCACATTGCCCTGTTTATTTTTGCACTGTGATGTGTTAGTTTCGCAGTGAAAGACTGATTATATAGATCTGATCACTCCAGATACTTAAGATTCAATTAATGTCCAGAAAGTGTAGTTGGAAGGCTAGTCAACTTTATTATATATCTCCTTTCTGCCATTCTCAAGTATTTCAGAAATTGTCTAATATGATTATTAAATTGTTTTATATTTAAAATTATCCCAACAATTTGCTGATATCCATCATAAAGAAATTATGCTTCTGCAAAGATTGCAGCTCATGTAATTCAAAGTGCAGATTTTATTCTTCAGGTTGAAGTTTGAATGTCTTTAAAAAAAATTTTCTTGATGTTTAACTTAATTCTTTCTGGTAATTAGTCAGTAACACAATCTTCTGTTGTCTTTCCTTAACGTCAGCGTAACTGAAATGATCAAACCGTTTTGTTTAAATAACTTCATGTATGTGTAACTTAGTATGTATCTGGCATGTGTAACATTGTTTTTTTAATAAATGTTTTATTAAAAAAAGTGATCTAGGGGTAGGATCTTTGATTAATAATCAAAAACGCCTTCGGTCCCGGGTTCGATCCCCGCCACTGCCTAAATTTTGATAAATAATCAGCAGTGGCGGCCGAAGACTTCCGGCATAAGAAGTCTGCCTCATTCTGCCAACGGCGTTGTCAAAGACGGCGGAGGAGCGGATAGAGGTTCAGGGGACTCTCTTGTCCTAGGGGTGGGAAATTGCCCCTAAAGGCGGAAGAATCAGCAATGATCAACGACATGAGGGTGCAGAAGGCAATGTAAACCACTGCATTAAAGACACGTAACGTGTATCCACAGGACATGTGGCCTGTAATTGAAGAAGTGTCATGATGATCTCTCCATTGGCAAAAGATTCCGGAATAGTCCCCCCATTCGGATCTCCGGGAGGGGACTGCCAAGGGGGAGGTTACCGTGAGAAAAAGATTGAATAATCAACGAAAGGATAACGTTCTACGAGTCGGGGCGTGGAATGTCAGAAGTTTGAACGTGGTAGGGAAACTAGAAAATCTGAAAAGGGAAATGCAAAGGCTCAATCTAGATATAGTAGGGGTCAGTGAAGTGAAGTGGAAGGAAGACAAGGATTTCCGGTCAGATGAGTACCTGGTAATATCAACAGCAGCAGAAAATGGTATAACAGTTGTAGGATTCGTTATGAATAGGAAGGTAGGGCAGAGGGTGTGTTACTGTGAACAGTTCAATGACCGGGTTGTTGTAATCAGAATCGACAGCAGGCCAACACCGGCAACGATAGTTCAAGTATACATGCCGACGTCGCAAGCTGAAGATGAACAGATAGAGAAAGTGTATGAGGATATTGAAAGGGTAATGCAGTATGTAAAGGGGGACGAAAATCTAATAGTCATGGGCGACTGGAATGCAGTTGTAGGGGAAGGAGTAGAAGAAAAGGTTACAGGAGAATATGGGCTTGGGTCAATGAATGAAAGAGGAGAAAGACTAATTGAGTTCTGTAACAAGTTTCAGCTAGTAATAGCGAATACCCTGTTCAAGAATCACAAGAGGAGGAGGTATACTTGGAAAAGGCCGGGAGATACGGGAAGATTTCAATTAGATTACATCATGGTCAGACAGAGATTCCGAAATCAGATACTGGATTGTAAGGCGTACCCAGGAGCAGATATAGACTCAGATCACAATATAGTAGTGATGAAGAGTAGGCTGAAGTTCAAGACATTAGTCAGAAAGAATCAATACGCAAAGAAGTGGGATACAGAAGTACTAAGGAATGACGAGATACGTTTGAAGTTCTCTAACGCTATAGATACAGCAATAATGAATAGCGCAGTAGGCAGTACAGTTGAAGAGGAATGGACATCTCTAAAAAGGGCCATCACAGAAGTTGGGAAGGAAAACATAGGTACAATGAAGGTAGCTGCGAAGAAACCATGGATAACAGAAGAAATACTTCAGTTGATTGATGAAAGGAGGAAGTACAAACATGTTCCGGGAAAATCAGGAATACAGAAATACAAGTCGCTGATGAATGAAATAAATAGGAAGTGCAGGGAAACTAAGACGAAATGGCTGCAGGAAAAATGTGAAGACATCGAAAAAGATATGATTGTCGGAAGGACAGACTCAGCATACAGGAAAGTCAAAACAACCTTTGGTGACATTAAAAGCAACGGTGGTAACAATAAGAGTGCAACGGGAATTCCACTGTTAAATGCAGAGGAGAGAGCAGATGGGTGGAAAGAATACATTGAAAGCCTATATGAGGGTGAAGATTTGTCTGATGTGATAGAAGAAGAAACAGGAGTCGATTTAGAAGAGATAGGGAATTCAGTATTAGAATCGGAATTTAAAAGAGCTTTGGAGGACTTACGGTCAAATAAGGCAGAAGGGATAGATAACATTCCATCAGAATTTCTAAAATCATTGGGGGAAGAGGCACCAAAACGACTATTCACGTTGGTGTGTAGAATATATGTCTGGCGATATACCATCTGACTTTCGGAAAAGCATCATCCACACAATTTCGAAGACAGCAAGAGCTGACAAGTGCGAGAATTATCGCACAATCAGCTTAACAGATCATGCATCGAAGCTGCTTACAAGAATAATATACAGATGAATGGAAAAGAAAATTGAGAATGCGCTAGGTGACGATCAGTTTGGCTTTAGGAAAAGTAAAGGGAAGAGAGAGGCAATTCTGACGTTACGGCTAATAATGGAAGCAAGGCTAAAGAAAAATCAAGACACTTTCATAGGATTTGTCGATCTGGAAAAGGCGTTCGACAATATAAAATGGTGCAAGCTGTTCGAGATTCTGAAAAAAGTAGGAGTAAGCTATAGGGAGAGACGGGTCATATACAATATGTACAACAACCAAGAGGGAATAATAAGAGTGGACGATCAAGAACGAAGTGCTCGTATTAAGGAGGGTGTAAGACAAGGCTGTAGCTTTTCGCCCCTGCTCTTCAATCTGTACATCGAGGAAGCAATGATGGAAATAAAAGAAAGGTTCAGGAGTGGAATTAAAATACAAGGTGAAAGGATATCAATGATACGATTCGCTGATGACATTGCTATCCTGAGTGAAAGTGAAGAAGAATTAAATGATCTGCTGAACGGAATGAACAGTCTAATGAGTACACAGTATGGTTTGAGAGTAAATCGGAGAAAGACGAAGGTAATGAGAAGTAGTAGAAAGGAGAACAGCGAGAAACTTAACATCAGGATTGATGGTCACGAAGTCAATGAAGTTAAGGAATTCTGCTACCTAGGCAGTAAAATAACCAATGACGGACGGAGCAAGGAGGACATCAAAAGCATGGCAAAAAAGGCATTTCTGGCCAAGAGAAGTCTACTAATATCAAATACCGGCCTTAACTTGAGGAAGAAATTTCTGAGGATGTACGTCTGGAGTACAGCATTGTATGGTAGTGAAACATGGACTGTGGGAAAACCGGAACAGAAGAGAATCGAAGCATTTGAGATGTGGTGCTATAGACGAATGTTGAAAATTAGGTGGACTGATAAGGTAAGGAGTGAGGAGGTTCTACGCAGAATCGGAGAGAAAAGGAATATGTGGAAAACACCGATAAGGAGAAGGGACAGGACGATAAGACATCTGCTAAGACATGAGGGAATGACTTCCATGGTACTAGAGGGAGCTGTAGAGGGCAAAAACTGTAGAGGAAGACAGAGATTGGAATACGTCAAGCAAATAATTGAGGACGTAGGTTGCAAGTGCTACTCTGAGATGAAGAGGTTAGCACAGGAAAGGAATTCGTGGCGGGCCGCATCAAACCAGTCAGTAGACTGATGACAAAAAAAAAAAAAAGTTCTAGGGTACTGATACCTAAGCAGTTAAGTCCCATAGTGCTCAGAGCCATTTGAACCATTTTTTTTAATCCAGCGGGCACACACCAGTGAGTACCCCAGCTGATCGACAAGTGTTCCAGCAGCACCAGGAGAGATGTCCAGTTGTGCAGCGAGACGATGCGTTGTGATCTGTCGATCACTTCGAATGAGAGTGTCCGCACGTTACCATATTGCAGGGGTCATAGCTATGTGCGGGCGGCCGGCAAGCGTGAAGTCGGACAAGTTTGCGCGACCTTGTTAAGATGATGACAGATGCCACGTCCAAGGACTGACCTTGCTGTTTTTTTCATTAGCAGGTCTCTGTAGTCATTCTGCAAGCGCCTAGGAATATCGGCGATGCTCTGGTTTTCCGCCAAAAAACTGTGTGACAACGTTCTGCCTGGAACGCACCACCGTTGCAGACCATTTTGAAGGCTATATACAGCGGCGCCACCTATCGGAACTTCATGAAACAGTAGGGACTGAAGGTTGGATGTTCTGTGATTTTCCACAGCAAATTCTGTGTTTTTCATTAAACTGGTAGAAAAAAAAATGTGTTGCATTACTTACTGAACGCCCCTCGTAGCTATAAGCCCCAGTGGCGTTGAGAAAATGCTTAAATGTCCAAAATTGGTGAAAGTTCCAAGGCCCCATGAAATCTGTGAGATACGACACGCAGTTTACATTTGAGTTAGATTCACGTTGATCCATAATATACCGAAGCACGGAAGAAAGAAAAAACTGATCTCTAGCTGCAAGGTCGTACCCGCTTAGAAGAGGTGTACCAAAAACATCGTCACAACTACCATTAATTATCTATTCATCTGTTGTAAATTAAGAGCCGGCCGGGGTGGCCGAGCGGTTCTAGGCACTACAGTCTGGAACCGCGCGACCGCTATGGCCTCAGGTTAGAATCCTGCCTCGGACATGGATGTGTGTGATGTCCTTAGGTTAGTTAGGTTTAAGTAGTTCTAAGTTCTGATGACCTCAGAAGTTAAATCACATAGTGCTCTGAGCCATTTGAACCATTTTTGTAAAGTCAGAACGATTTATGAGCTCAAATGTAATGACATCCCCCATGATAACCAGCAGGTTCTCCGAAGGTAGCGGTCTTGCGAAACCCAGTGTGCGAATTTCTCACATGGCATTTTGAATCCTTGGATGAAGACAGTCAAGCAGAAGAACAATTTATTGACATCTATCCTTATTATTAAAACTACGATAAAGTGAAACTGAGATTGGATTCAGGATTCCTTGGTGGAGGATATCATTCATTTTGGGTCATAGACAGATACAGAAATAACTTTAGGCGTGCTCCAGGAAATTTAGTAGGAACGTTTCTGATACGTGTTACAAACCGGACGCAATAGGAAGGACCGGACCTCTTTGCTTTTTTCTTTTATCACTCGTTTATTACATCAGAGAAATACACATTTTAAGACAAAATTTAACTACATGAAATATTGCTCCCAGTAAAGGTTAACATAAGCAAACTTAGTTCTCTTGAGGGTTTCCGCTAGCAACAGATTTTAAGAAGTCAATGTAAGGTTTATATCAATTCAGCTCAAACACGTAGCTAGTGATTGAATCACGACACAGACACTTTAACAATTTCGGCAACAAATAAATAGCGTGAATTTGTACTTACAGTAACCAACTAATCAACAGCCTTGCCGTTGAATAAGTAGTAAGCCATTTGGAACGAATTAGCAACACCCAGCAACTAGAGGAGTTAACACCAACAGTCTTAATATGTTGTTCCCCATTAAATAAACAAACTTACAGTAATTAAATGAATAACAAATCAAACATACTACGCTCCACTCAAACTCTTCAGTGGAAGCCAAGCCAAAATGAAGATTCCATTAATTGACTAGCACTGAAGTCACACTAAAGCTCATCTCTGTGTTCCCAGACACACATGGGGCAAACTTATACATGACAATATTTTGAAGGGAGAACATCAGTAAAACCGGTAGCGGAGCTAACTCGTGTCACTGAAAATTGAGGTACTAGACCGGGGCACAACAATGAGGTTGCCTTAGTGCTATACTGCGCTCCAAATTATTAATTCAAATGGCCAATTCAAAATTAAGTACACATAAACCAGCATTAATTAACGAGGAGTGACACTAGGTCGCTCGAAGGGATGACAACACTTAATCGAAAAGACGAATGCCGGAGGCGGCAGTAACATCAAACACCTTCTCCGAGTTTTAACCAGGAGTCACTTCCCGCTATACAAGTAAACATTTAACCAAGCACAAGGAAGGAACCCCAGAGAGAAAATTAAAATAGAAACCCCAAAAGATTATAAAGGACAGGGAACCCCAACTATTTAAATTTAAAAGAATTAGCTTTCCCCAAAGACAGTGTAAACGCTAAGGCCCCACTTATGAGGCCACCAAAATTGGTTACAAAAAGTCTTATACATTTTCTCCTTTTCTTTAAAAGAAACACAAGGCTGCTTAACTTCTGCTGGACGTCCGGTATGGCTCGTGTAGGATACACCAGGCAGCAACCCAAGCTAGGCGGTCGCAAGGCACGGCGAGCAAAATCAGGAGAGCAGACAGGCAGGCAGCCAACACATATCCTCCATGCTGAACCGGCAGACCGCGTACAACCAACTCCACATATACGTGGTTGCTTCCCACCTCGTACCTCGCGGCGGCTCAGCAGGTAGTCCGAGCAAACATCAACTGCCCCTCGCCCCGCGAATGCCGAAAACAACAAGACAAGCAAAGATAAGAAACATTCGGGATCGATAATGGACATTTAATAGACTGGCGCGCCAGTAGGTTTAAGTAGTTCTAAGTTCTAGGGGACTGGTGACCTCAGAAGTTAAGTCACATAGTACTCAGAGCCATTTGAACCATTTTTGTAAAATCAGAACAATCTATGAGCTCAAATGTAATGACATCCCCCATGATAACCAGCAGGTTCTCTGAAAGTAGCGGTCTTGCGAAACCCAGTGTGCGAATTTCTCACATGGCATTCTGAAGCTTTGAATGAAGACAATCAAGCAGAAGAACAATTTATTGACATCTATGCTTATTATTAAAACTACGATAAAGTGAAATTCCGATTGGATTCAGGATTCCTTGATGGAGGATGATATCATTCGTTTCGGGTCGTAGACAGATACAGAAATAACTTTAGGCGTGCTCCAGGAAATTTAGTAGGAACGTTTCAACTGTCAATCGAGTTCCAAAGATTCCCTACTGAAATTCTCGCTGCCCTACTGTCTAACTGTTGGGAAATTTCATTTTAAAGGAAATAGTCCTACAGCAGCCCTCCATGCATACAATAGTTGAGGATGAAAGATATTAAAAAAATTGCTATCAAAACTAACGAACAGTTTTATTGAACAAAACTGATTACAGTATCAGAGTGTAGAGCAAGATTTGGGAGGAGTTGCGTTTGGACAGGGGACTGCGCAAGCATGAGCTTTTCTTTTTAATGTCCTTTTATTAACAATCTTGTAACATGGAACCTCCGCGCTTGATAGCAAAAATCTCTTCTCTACCAGAAATCTAAAATATTCCACTCAGAAGGAGATATAGTAAAACTGATACTTCACATGGACAGAGTAGTATAGTAACAAAAAATAGTATTCCCAACAAATCCAAGTACTTCTTAGACTATAATCTATCTCAGTTCAGGTGGCCTTACAGCTGGTCACCAACAAAACAGGACCAGCATCAGCGTGTAATAACTTTTGGAACAGGCTCACAATCACACTGAATAACTGAGACAGACAACTGCTACTGAAAGATCTAATCTATACTACGAGTACTATCGACCTCCGCCGTTTACGAAACCAATGCTAACAGACAACACAACCACACAAACCTTACTACTACACAGACAAAGAAACGTAGCACAATATAGAATACGTTATGACTATTACGCTACGGTGAAATCACCATCCCTTCATGAACGCTAGGATCAAGAAAGCGATAAAATGCGACACTGTTTGTACCATGGTGCCACCGTGCGATAACGTAGGTCACTTGACACAATTCGTAGCTGCTTCACCGTGCTTCAAAATCATCACACCAGGCACAAGCTTATTTCACGTCTCGCGACATACACCGCACCACTCTAATTTACTGTTCTAAAATTATCCGCTTCCCAATAACTGATGTGGGCACAACACTTTCAGCTCTGCGTGATTTTACAGCATCTAAGCTGTCCATCGTTCCTGATCTCTGGCTGTGAGTTGCCGCCTTCTTCTGGATGCTATGCCGATTGTCGGCACGATTGTGTTACGGCCGCGAGTGTGAAGGCCGATATTGGCCTCGTCAGAGATACTGGGGCGCCGAGTTGGCGGCGGGTGGCCCTCTGGCGACGAGGAGAGGAGGGTTGGAGAGTACAGAGCGAGAAGGACAGAACGGCAGAGTGTTGGGATCCGGATGGCCCGAAATGTGTATTAATAGTTTTGGCCCTCTGTGGTAATGAACTGATGGTGAAACTGAGACGCCTGGGAATTCAACGCTGCTGTGGAACGATAAGCCGTGGGCTCTGCAATTGTATGGACGCAATTTACGACGAGCTGTGGCCGATGTCGTTTGTAGGTGTTTCGCCGCGGCAGATAAACAAGACAGCGTGGGCCCAACCTGAACACGCTGTGCTGTAGCATGTTCGCCCACAATAAGGATGTCAAGATGCTGGAGAAGAAAGCAGTGGAATACGGTACGAGTATTAACCTTCAGTGACTTCTGCGGTGTTAGTTTACTTAACTGTGTGGACAATGAGGAGTAACTGTCACTTTTCAACGAAATTTACGATTGTGTGAATGTGTGGCCAATGCCGGATGGGCGTTGTCATAAAGTTATTGTATTTCTTATTTCTGAACACAATTTTCTGTTATCAGAATTACTCATTGGACAGATTTGAAATTGTCAGTTCTGCGTTCAGCAGGTTATAAATACTGGAATTTGACAAATATGCTAACTGTGAGTTTGGGATATGTTTTTATATCTCCGTGTTAAATGAAAGTGAATTCTGAAGTTTGTGAGGTACCTTTCTGCCATTATTATTCTGTAAGTTTTTATTTGGAAGTGATGTTATTTCTACTGTTCTTGGTTAAGAATTTATTAACTGATTAATCAAAGGAACAGTTATTTAACCAGCCTTTCTATGAAGTGTTGTAAGACTTGTTTTTCAGTGAACTATTATTAATAAATTACGTAAATCAGTAATGTTGTGTAAGCAGTTATTGGAGGCACCCATCATCATTAGCCAATCAACCATGACCAGCTGGGAACGGGAATTGATGTAACATTAGGGGACTAGAGGCTAGCCGGCCGGGGTGGCCGAGCGGTTCTAGGCGCTACAGTCTGGAACCACGCGACCGCTACGGTAGCAGGTTCGAATCCTGCCTCGGGCATGGATGTGTGTGATGTCCTTAGGTTAGTTAGGTTTAAGTAGTTCTAAGTTCTATGGGACTGATGACCTTAGCAGTTAAGACCCATAGTGCTCAGAGCCACTTGAACCATTTTTTAACTAGAGGCTATTTGTTAAATTGTGGCAACGCTAATCCTGTTGTTTGTTGTTATTGTTGAACTGTCTAGTCGCTCCTAAATTAAATACAGATTCCGCACAGTACCAGCAGAAGACACAATCTGCTCTCCAAGTAGACAATGTCTGCATACAGCTAACCATGTGCCGTGTTGACCATTGCGACTCTGCATCTCACACTGCCCGGCTACATGACACTCTTCGTTCCACTTTCTCTTGCTTGCTGGCTTCCAATGAACTCACTCGTTCCACCAAGCATGTGGAGCCTTCAGCGGATGACTGCGGTCAAGTCCACGCCCAGCCTCGCTGTTAAAAGACTGCTACAGGTGGCATACAAACGAGGCCCTGATGCAGACCTCGTATGACCCCCACAGCGGCACAAGTCGTTGTGGCTTCTGCCAGTCTTTACAGCTGCCTGTGTCCCAAGGTGGCTCCTAGGTCAGCGAAGCCGATCCAAAACAATTGTGACCATGCACTGCCCCACAACTTGTCAGCCGCTACTATAGCGACCACCGGCGCTAGCCCCAAACCGACATCGCCCTTTTGGCTCCGTACTGCAGACTTTTCTTCTGACTCTGTGCTGTGTCATCCCAACAAGACACAGCCGCGGCAGAAGCACCACAGGCGCAAAGATGCCAGTGCCATAGAGACTCGCCATTTGCGCAATTTCCACCAGCCCCATGGGTGGCGCTGAGGATGAAGATATCGACTTCTCCTCGGCCAGTTGCCGCCCGAGTGCAATCCGCACCAATGATCAGACGACAACGGACAGAAGCCTATTCGGCAGATAGATGAGCCTACTTGATCATCGCCCAGGGCTGACTTAAGACAGGGAACGCCGTTTAGTGAACTCTTAGAAGTGAACAGGCAGGTGTAAATTGCGTTTGCTATATACTGTGAAGATTACCTACGATTATTTGCACTTAGCCATTGAGGGCCTTTCTTTGTGTTATATTACATTCAGTGTTGCAGACGTCATTATTCAACAAGTCGCAAGGATAAGTAAACCTTTTTAACTCATTTGTGTGACTTTGTTACTAATTTGTTGGAGTGTTGTAGAAGCATCGTTTTCCTATCCTGTTACCTGGCTGACCTTGGGACATATCTGTGTAATGGTGGCAGGGAGAAACTGTCTTGGCGGTGTACTGCGGCCGGCCGAAGTGGCCGAGCTGTTAAAGGCGCTACAGTCTGGAACCGCAGGACCGCTACGGTCGCAGGTTCGAATCCTGCCTCGGGCATGGATGTGTGTGATGTCCTTAGGTTAGTTAGGTTCAAGTAGTTCTAAGTTCTAGGGGACTGATGACCACAGCAGTTGAGTCCCATAGTGCTCAGGGCCATTTGAACCATTTGGTGTACTGCGCCATAGGCCGTTTCACGAACTCACAAACTCGGCCTATGTTGTAAGTAGGCTGTTTAGGCTTTTATGTTGGTAACGCCACGTAGCGCTCTGAATGAAAATCACTGACTGTGCTGTGTGCAGTCTCTGGCTGGTTGGACTCTTTGTTGGAACATTCGTTTGTCTAGTGTTGGGCGGTTGGATGTGAACAGCGCGTAGCGTTGTGCAGTTGGAGGTGAGCCGCCAGCAGTGGTGGATGTGGGGAGAGAGATTCCGGACGATCGGGACGTGTGTACGTCAGAAAAAGGAAATTTGTGAGACTGGATGTCGTAAACTGATATACTTATTATGACTTTTGAACACTATTAAGGGAAATACATTGTTTGTTCTCTATCAAAATATTTCATTTGCTAACTATGCCTATTAGTAGTTAGTGCCTTCAGTAGTTAGAATCTTTTATTTAGTTGGCAGTATTGGCGCTCGCTGTATTGCGGTAGTTCTAGTAACGAAGATTTTATGAGGTAAGTGATTCATGAAAGGAATAGGTTATTGTTAGTCAGGGCCATTCTTTTGTAGGGATTATTGAAAGTCAGATTGCGCTGCGCTAAAAAATATTGTGTGTCAGTTTAGTGATGATCAGAATAAGTAAAGAGAGAACTGTCTGAGTACGTTCAGTTTTACTCGGTTTTCTTTGTATAAAATGACGTAGAAATTTACTAGCACAGTCATTCATAATTTTTCTAAGGGGACGTTACACCGTAACAAGTGACAATTCCGCCTCCACAAAACTAGCGGCGAAGCCTTTACTAAACTCTGCACATTCTAGGCCAGCTCACTGATACAGAAACCTCAGCCATCGTACCCACAGACGCGTGCCACACGATTGTGAGAAGCTTCCGGTGCTGGGCTTCAGACGATGTTACCGGCTCTTCTCCGTAGCGCAGACTCACTCCTGCAGTGTCGCCCTGCCTCAGGATAGCTCGTAGTGGCGCTACTAAAGTTTAGATGCCAACAGGCGTGAACTCTGGCTACACACCCGAGTGCCGGATCAATGCTATCACGACCAGCTGGGCGTGCAGGAAGACAACGTGCTGCTAAATTCAATTTCGTGGCGTCAAAGATAGGGCCATGGTAGTTACGATTTTCAACATCTACATAAAAATCCGACTGCAGCTTTCAGTGGAAAAATATAAAAGTATTACATCAAAACTAACAACTGTATACATGTTAACAAGAATCGTTTGCCTTCTAGATTATATTGTTTGCCCAAATTACATAAGGATGCCATTCCAGAACACCAAATAGTGCCGTTCTTTACTGCTCCTTGTTCTTGCTGGAGACATTACAAGACAAAAAATTTAAACCTACGTTTGGTATTAGAAATTCCATAGCTCTTGTTGATACAGCTAAAAATATACAGGTTCCATACATATCTATGCTCGTATTGTTTAAAGCACTAGATTATTTACAAATATCTCTACTGATGAATCTGTAAACAAATTAATAATTCTCCTGCGCAAAACTGAAATAAATCCTGCAGAATTATACGTCATATTCCTTGCTATTCAAACATACGTAAAACATAATTACTGCAATTTCCTCCTAATATCCACTGAAGCTAAGCACTGCATAACAGGAAGCTCTACAGCTTCAAAGCTCAGATCACAGTTCAAGATTCATAAACAAGCCCATCCGTTAGCCCATTAGTCTACATCTACATCTACATCTATACTCCGCGAGCCACCTTACGGTGTGTGGCGGAGGGTACTTATTGTACCACTATCTGATCCCCCCTTCCCTGTTCCATTCACGAATTGTGCGTGGGAAGAACGACTGCTTGTAAGTCTCCGTATTTGCTCTAATTTCTCGGATCTTTTCGTTGTGATCATTACGCGAGATATATGTGGGCGGTAGTAATATGTTGCCCATCTCTTCCCGGAATGTGCTCTCTCATAATTTCGATAATAAACCTCTCCGTATTGCGTAACGCCTTTCTTGAAGTGTCCGCCACTGGAGCTTGTTCAGCATCTCCGTAACGCTCTCGCGCTGACTAAATGTCCCCATGACGAATCGCGCTGCTTTTCGCTGGATCATGTCTATCTCTTCTATTAATCCAACCTGGTAAGGGTCCCATACTGATGAGCAATACTCAAGAATCGGACGAACAAGCGTTTTGTAAGCTACTTCTTTCGTCGATGAGTCACATTTTCTTAGAATTCTTCCTATGAATCTCAACCTGGCGCCTGCTTTTCCCACTATTTGTTTTATGTGATCATTCCACTTCAGATCGCTCCGGATAGTAACTCCTAAGTATTTTACGGTCGTTACCGCTTCCAATGATTTACCACCTATGGCATAATCGTACTGGAATGGATTTCTGCCCCTATGTATGCGCATTATATTACATTTATCTACGTTTAGGGAAAGCTGCCAGCTGTCGCACCATGCATTAATCCTCTGCAGGTCCTCCTGGAGTACGTACGAGTCTTCTGATGTTGCTACTTTCTTGTAGACAACCGTGTCATCTGCAAATAGCCTCACGGAGCTACCGATGTTGTCAACTAAGTCATTTATGTATATTGTAAACAATAAAGGTCCTATCACGCTTCCCTGCGGTACTCCCGAAATTACCTCTACATCTGCAGATTTTGAACCGTTAAGAATGACATGTTGTGTTCTTTCTTCTAGGAAATCCTGAATCCAATCACAAACCTGGTCCGATATTCCGTAAGCTCGTATTTTTTTCACTAAACGTAAGTGCGGAACCGTATCAAATGCCTTCCTGAAGTCCAGGAATACGGCATCAATCTGCTCGCCAGTGTCTACGGCACTGTGAATTTCTTGGGCAAATAGGGCTAGCTGAGTTTCACATGATCTCTGTTTGCGGAATCCATGTTGGTTATGATGAAGGAGATTTGTATTATCTAAGAACGTCATAATACGAGAACACAAAACATGTTCCATTATTCTACAACAGATTGACGTAAGCGAAATAGGCCTATAATTATTCGCATCTGATTTATGACCCTTCTTGAAAATGGGAACGACCTGCGCTTTCTTCCAGTCGCTAGGTACTTTACGTTCTTCCAGCGATCTACGATAAATTGCTGATAGAAAGGGGGCAAGTTTTTTAGCATAATCACTGTAGAATCTTAAGGGTATCTCGTCTGGTCCGGATGCCTTTCCGCTACTAAGTGATAGCAGTTGTTTTTCAATTCCGATATCGTTTATTTCAATATTTTCCATTTTGGCGTCCGTGCGACGGCTGAAGTCAGGGACCGTGTTACGATTTTCCGCAGTGAAACAGTTTCGGAACACTGAATTCAGTATTTCTGCCTTTCTTCGGTCGTCCTCTGTTTCGGTGCCATCGTGGTCAACGAGTGACTGAATAGGGGATTTAGATCCGCTTACCGATTTTACATATGACCAAAACTTTTTAGGGTTCTTGTTTAGATTGTTTGCCAATGTTTTATGTTCGAATTCGTTGAATGCTTCTCTCATTGCTCTTTTTACGCTCTTTTTCGCTTCGTTCAGATTTTCCTTATCAGCTATGACTCGACTACTCTTAAACCTATGATGAAGCTTTCTTTGTTTCCGTAGTACCTTTCGTACATGATTGTTATACCACGGTGGATCTTTCCCCTCGCTTTGGACCTTAGTCGGTACGAACTTATCTAAGGCGTACTGGACGATGTTTCTGAATTTTTTCCATTTTTGTTCCACATCCTCTTCCTCAGAAATGAACGTTTGATGGTGGTCGCTCAGATATTCTGCGATTTGTGCCCTATCACTCTTGTTAAGCAAATATATTTTCCTTCCTTTCTTGGCATTTCTTATTACACTTGTAGTCATTGATGCAACCACTGACTTATGATCACTGATACCCTCTTCTACATTCACGGAGTCGAAAAGTTCCGGTCTATTTGTTGCTATGAGGTCTAAAACGTTAGCTTCACGAGTTGGTTCTCTAACTATCTGCTCGAAGTAATTCTCGGACAAGGCAGTCAGGATAATGTCACAAGAGTCTCTGTCCCTGGCTCCAGTTCTGATTGTGTGACTATCCCATTCTATACCTGGTAGATTGAAGTCTCCCCCTATTACAATAGTATGATCACGAAACTTCTTCACGACGTTCTGCAGGTTCTCTCTGAGGCGCTCAACTACTACGGTTGCTGATGCAGGTGGTCTATAGAAGCATCCGACTATCATATCTGACCCACCTTTGATACTTAACTTAACCCAGATTATTTCACATTCGCATTCGCTAATAACTTCACTGGATATTATTGAATTCTTTACTGCTATAAATACTCCTCCACCGTTGGCGTTTATCCTATCCTTGCGGTATATATTCCATTCTGTGTCTAGGATTTCGTTACTGTTCACTTCCGGTTTTAACCAACTTTCCTTTCCTAATACTATATGCGCACTATTTCCTTCAATAAGAGATACTAATTCAGGAACCTTGCCCTGGATACTCCTGCAGTTTACCAATATTACGTTAACTTTTCCTGTTTTTGGTCTCTGAGGACGGACGTTCTTTATCAACGATGATAATGTCCTCTCTGGTAAGCCGTCAGGTATTTTATCGTTTCGCCCAAAGGGGGGTCCCTCTAACCTAAAAAACCCCCGTGTGCACGCCACACGTACTCTGCTACCCTAGTAGCTGCTTCCGGTGTGTAGTGCACGCCTGACCTGTCTAGGGGGGCCCTACAGTTCTCCACCCAATAACGGAGGTCGATGAATTTGCAACCATTATAGTCGCAGAGTCGTCTGAGCCTCTGGTTTAGACCCTCCACACGGCTCCAAACCAGAGGACCGCGATCGACTCTGGGCACTATGCTGCAGATATTAAGCTCAGCTTGCACTCCGCGTGCGATGCTGGTTGTCTTCACCAAATCAGCCAGCCGCCGGAAGGAACCAAGGATGGCCTCAGAACCCAAGCGGCAGGCGTCATTCGTTCCGACATGTGCTACTATCTGCAGCCGGTCACACCCAGTGCGTTCAATAGCTGCCGGAAGGGCCTCCTCCACATTACGGACGAGACCCCCCGGCAAGCACACCGAGTGCACACTGGCATTCTTCCCCGACCTACCCGCTATTTTCCTGAGGGGCTCCATAACCCGCCTAACGTTGGAGCTCCCTATAACTAATAGGCCCGCCCTCTGTGACTGTCGGGACCTTGCCGGAGAATCGGCCACTGGCCCAACAGGCGAGGCATCCTGTGGTGGCTCGGAAACGATGTCATCACCACTAGGAAGCACCCCGTACCTGTTGGAAGGGGTAAGGCAGCTGCCACGCGGCCAGATCCCACCTTCGCCTTTCGGCCAGGCACGCGCGAGCCCACCACTGTCCGCCATTCACCCTGGAGTGATGGCTGACCGGTAAGATGCTCACTGCCGGAAGACGCAGCGACATCAGGGGTTCCATGTGATTCCAAGGCCACCGAAGTAGGCATAGGTCTCACCACAGTTGCCCCAACGCCACTACGAGCCGACGCCTGAGCCTCGAGCTCGATGAGCCTAACAGACAAAGCCTCCACCTGCCCCCGAAGAGTGGCCAATTCTCCTTGCGTCCGCTCACAACAACCACAGTCCCTACACATGACTATGTTTACCCTACTCTATACGGTGACAAATTCCCAAGATAATCTTCTGATGAGCTACTCTGATAATCAAGAAACACTCACTGAAATACGAGACGTGAAAACTACGCTAGGTTTTCCCAGAAAAACTATTTAAAAGCTAAGCGCAGCAAATAAGTACAAAAACGCTTTACACAAACAGTACTCGCTGCTGCTGGTGCTCTCGCTCTGGCTGTCACAAGACAACGCAATAAACAGCCCTGAGTGCAAAATAACTAAAAAGCTTCATGAAATTCTTTGCAAATCATATACATTTACAACTAATTACTCTGTAAAGAACAGTTGTGAACTGACTAACAGCATCAAAGATGTCACCAAACCTAGTACAGGAAAGTCTACATCCCTTGACATAGTTAACCTTGTAAGACGTGTGTATTTCTATTGTCTATTGTCAAACCACCTTGTATGAAAGATACTTATATTTTATTAATAGGATTAAGAAGGAATAATTAATATTTGTCATATTGGAAATAATTGTGGTAGCAGGGAATGACTGTACCAAAGTATTGTTGGCAGGAGAGACAGCACACTGATATAATTTTTTAAAAGGGCGGGAGAGACCGCGCATTGATACATTTTGTAATGGTAGCAGGGATTGTCTGCACCAGAAAGCATTGTTGGCGGGAGAGACCGCACTTGAGCGTTTGTAGGAAGTCAGTAGTAAGCGACATGTGAAGCGAGTCGGTAGCAGGTCTGAAGCGAGAGGTTGAGAGGAGCTGTATGCCTGCCAGCCACTAGCTATGATTCACAAGAGATTATAAACGGATGTCCAGAGACATCAGCTAACTAGAGGAACTAATATTATTGAATTATTTTTTTGAGAAACTCGAGACTACTGAAGATATGTTTGCGCAATGCTAGTTGTAAGATTATTGTAAAAAGTAAGTCCCATTTGAACGTTTGTAAAATCATTTCATTCAGAATATAATTAATTTTTGCCAGCAATATTGCAACACTGATTATAATCCATCCCAAAAACCATCAACGTAAAACTTTGCAAAATTTTATTGTTGTCAAGAAAAAGTTTAACTATGAATTACGTAACTTCAGTCAAATTAATTAAAGAATAACGTCTGCTTTGCTATTAAAGAATAACGTCAGCTTTGGTAATAAATACAGCCACTTATTATGACAGCCCACCAGCAGCTAATAGAGTATAGTAAAACAGAGTAAGTATATTCATGTCGCAGTTCAATGTGCAGTCAGATGGCGATCCAGTAACAGTAAAAAAAGGTAAGGAACAGTTTTGGGCTATTGCAGGTAACGACTGACGGCCACGACGACGACACATTCTATGTTTCGTCGCAGTAATCAGAAAATCACTTTTAATAAGCAGCATTTAAATTTGTATGCGAAGATTGAGAAAGAGCATTAATTTCAAAGGGAAGATTTCATTTGTTATTATTAAGCAAGAGATAGAAATCCTAAGGGAAGGTTTCATAGGTTATTGTAGAAGGGAAGGTTGCGTAAGAAAAGAGACATAGAGGAGACGGGAAGGTTTCAACCTCTACACCAGTATACCCATAGCAGAAACACTCCGTATTATCAAATATAAGGTGTTGAAACACAAAAAGTTAAGCAATGTATAAAATCTACACGCGAAGGGATCTACTTGAGCTGGTGCTCTCTCATAATTACTTTTCTTTAACAACGAAATCTATACTCAGAAACATGGTCTAGCAATAGGAAGTATCTTAGCTGGCCTGCTAGCTGAAATCAATATTAGTGATATAAAAACCAAATTCTTAAAGCAAACAAAACTGAAAATGACAGGATCATTTATTATAAACGTTATGTTGATGACACCTTGGCACCATACAATGGCACAATAAAAGAAAGTAAGCTTAGCTGAGAAACTTAATACCATACATACCAAAATAAAATTCATAACTGAACATGAAACACAACATAGAATTAATTTTCTTGACCTAAACATAGCCTGTCATAACAACAAACATAAATTCCAAATTTATAGGAAACCTACCACAACAGATGTCATTATAAATAACTTATCATGCAACCAAAATCAATACAAATTAGCATTTTTTAGATCAGCACTCAACTGTGTAAACAAAATTCATGTTGAACCTGATGTAAAAACGAAAGAATTAAACATTTTAAAAACAATAGCGTGCAGCAATGGTTATGATCCATCCATCGTTGACAAATTAGATGAAAAGATAAAAACCAACCAAACAGAATCAACAACACAGCCCTAAATAGCAGAAGAAACTATAAATGTCTCCAAGCCACTCCTCAGTAACATCTCATACCAGTTTGTAAAACTGTTTAGAAAACACAAGGTCAAAATAAGTTACCACACAAACAACAAAATACGAAACAAGATAATTCATAACACTAAAAGAACCAAGCCACCTTTTCACAAATCTGGTACATATAAATTAACCTGCGACAGTTCTCCTGCTACTACAAAGGGCAAAGAGGACGAAACTTCGAAATTCGATACAAATAACACTCTGATACACTACATTCAAGAATTTACTTAAATCTAGTTTTGCAGTCCACCTAGCACAAAACTATCATTCAGTCACAAACATAAAAACAAACCTCCATATCCGAAACATTTCAGACATGAGAGTGAAATGGACCTCCTGGGACAATTAGAGATTTTCACCCAAAGCAACAAATCAGCCCACGCCATCTTAAATGAGCAAATGGAGTAGCAAATAACTCAGTTTTCCAAAATTCCAAAGAATCATTGAACTTGAAAAACTAAAAAAACTTCTCTCTTTCTCTCTCTCTCTCTCTCTCTCTCTCTCTCTCTCTTTCTTCCGCACTGGTACACCTACTCAACACTATTTCTCTCCTTCTAGTTCACAAACAAACACACACACGCACACAATCTCCACTCTGCTTCACATTTCATTATTTTAAAAAAATAATTCTACGGTGTACATTGTTTGTTGTGTTAGTGTACCGTTTCCCACCACGTATAGTCCAGGGTGTAACAAAAATGTACTGCACAAATTGTAGGACACATTCCTCACACATAGACTAAGAAATTATTTTATTTGAAGATGAGTAAGGAAACGATTTTTTCCATGTTACCACTCAATTTCTTCAATTCATTAACCATGGGAAACACACAATTACCAAAATCATCATGTATGGGCGGATGTCAATCCTCACGCAACGATTAAAGCGGGTCATCAATAAAGATTTTTTGTCAGTGTTTGGGGCGGCATTGTTGGTGATTGGTTGGGCTTTGCTTTCTTCCACCCAGGCTCAATGGACAAGGTTATCGTAATTTCGTAGAGAATGTTCTACTGACAAGTTAACACATGTACTTCATGCACGATGGAGAACCTCCTCATATTAGTTTTAGTGTCCGTCGGCTTCTAAATAACAGATTCGTTGACAGATGGATAGGTAGAGACGGACTAATTGCCTAGCCTTGACGCTCTCCAGGCCTAAACCAATGGACTTTTATTTGTTTGGGGATTGTGTATGATCCCCAGCATAAGATGAGAGTCTTCGTGCCAATATTATGGAAGTCTGTAAAACCATACGCAATGCTCCAGGGATACATCAGCGCATCCGAGATTCACTGTGACGGCGGATTGATGCATGTATCAGAGCCCCCGGACGGCATATTGAACATCTCCTGTCCTAAAGACTTGCCTGTGGTATGATGGTGCGTTCTGCCCGTATGTGTTTCCCATGATTATTGGGTTGGAGAAAACGAATTGTAACATGGAAACAAAGCGTTTCCAGACCCATGTTCCTATAACAGAATTTCTTTGTCTACCTGTGAAAAATGTGCCCTTCAGTTTACACCGAGCATTTTTGTTACACCCTGT
The DNA here is from genome assembly GCF_021461385.2 of Schistocerca piceifrons. Classification (NCBI taxonomy): domain Eukaryota; kingdom Metazoa; phylum Arthropoda; class Insecta; order Orthoptera; family Acrididae; genus Schistocerca; species Schistocerca piceifrons. Next base: position 284,953,740 of record NC_060142.1, on the reverse strand, counting down.
ATAACAAGTCCGTCACTCGCGGGTGTGGAAACCGGTCGGTGGGTCTCTCAGTAGCCCTGATCTTTCGCTATGTCGTCGGTATCGCGATGCTTGCCGAGGCTTGGCTCAGTGATTAAAGAGGCCGGTTGCCGCAACTGCCATGACGGAGTTTTGGTTCTCGCTGGCTTCTAAGGCTTCTTGCTGCTCCTGGGCAGAGCTGGTATTTTCATATTATCTCCCAAAAAATAGTGGCTGCATTACACTGCGAATTCCTAAACAAAAAATAATAAATACAAATAACTAGGTTGAGCACTATGTTCAAGTTGGAATAATGGCACTAAATTCATTCCCGGTTGTAGCAAAACTAAAAGACGAGACGAAAGTGTGTAACACTAGAACAGAAATAATATTGTCAGTTGATCCTGCTATTTATGTAATCCACAGAACGCAGCAACTGCAAAAGAAGCCTGGCATTAATTAAAACAGGTATTTGAAGACCCATGACTTCACAGAAGAAATTGTTTACTAACTTTGCTCCTCAACTCCACAGCAGAACTTTACGGCAATAGAAGAAAATGTAAATAAAATAATTACCGCTTCTAGTAAGTTAAGCGATTTCAGTTTTGAAGTGAAAGATGAGTGGATAGGATGTGTTTTATTGGCAGATTTATCGGAACCAACAATTGTGGGCCTCGAGAGTTCCAATAGACCAATAACTAGACTTTACTAAAATTATATTTTTGTAAGAAATGAAGGACGAAAAGTACTGCCTATCTACGAATAGTGACGCAGCTCTTCTAGTGAACAACAAAGATAACGGAAACATTGTGCACAATTTTTCCAAGTGCCGAGATGCTCCAGATGACATAGAAACGGTCGCAGCAAAATAAAATAGGGAAGCAGCAAGTCATCAGAAGGAACTTCAGCTTACGATACAGTTTTAATTCCAGCAGACAAATTCATAAATAATGTCTGACATCCTGATTCCAGTGGACGAACTTGTGGCATAAGAGATAAGTACATTTAATCCCGACAGAACAGTACCTTTACAGAAATGTGAAGTCATTGATATTAAATATACTGGAAGTACTGATTCAAAGTAAACAGAGAAGATTCCCTTTCCAACAGTCTGAGTCCAGAACGAAAAAATTTCCAGAATTATTACATTCTGAATTCTGCGGAGCGATGCAGACAAAGTCAACTGGAGGCGCTAGACATTTCCTGATACTAATAGACGACTATTCGAGAAAGATATTTGTGTATACGCTAAATGATAAAAATCAAGTGCCGGAACATATCAGAGATTTGAAAAAGCTAGTGGAGAAACAGACTGGTAGTAATATTGGTGTCTTGCGCACTGACGATAGAAAAGGATATATAAACCGAAAATTATTAAACTTCTTAAAGAACGAAGGAGTAATTCATCAAATAACAATATTTTACACGCTGGAACAAAACTGAGCTGCTGATAGGTATAACAGAACATTAGTACAATAGGCACACGCCTATTATATGATGCAGGATTACCAGGACCATATTGGGGGGGGGGGGGGGGGAGGGGGGATCATTCTCTATAGATACCTACCTCATCAACAGATTACCTACAAAATCCTTAACAGAAGAAGAGTGAGCTGAAAAAAATAGACTTTCCCCACTTACAATATTTGGTAGGAAGGCCTTCGATCATCTACCTAAACAAAGAGGAAATACACTTCTGGTCATTAAAATTGCTACACCACGAAGATTAAATGCTACGGACGCGAAATTTAACCGACAGGGAGAACATGCTGTGATATGCAAATGATCACATTTTCACAGGACTCACACATGGTTGGCGCCGGTGGCGACACCTACAACGAGCTGACATGAGGAAAGTTTACAACCGATTTCTCGCACACAAACAGCAGTTGACCGGCGTTGCCTGGTGAAACGTTATTGAGATGCCTCGTATAAGCAGGAGAAATGCGTACCATCACGTTTCCGACTTTGATAAAGGTCGGATTGTAGCCTATCGCGATTGCGCTTTATCGTATCGCGACATTGCTGCTCGCTTTGGTCGAGATCCAATGACTTTTAGCAGAATATGGAATCGGTGGGTTCATGAGGGTAATATGGAATGCCGTGCTGGATACCAATGGTCTCGTATCACTAGCAGTCGAGATGACAGGTGTCTTATCCGCAAGGCTGAAACGTCTCGATCCCTGAGTCAACAGATGGGGACGTTTGTAAGACATCAACCAACTGCACGAACAATTCGACGACGTTTGCAGCAGCATGTACAATCAGCTCAGAGACCATGGCTGCGGTTACCCTTGACGCTGCATCACAGACAGGAGCGCCTGCGACGGTGTGCTCAACGACGAACCTGGGTGCACGAACGGCAAAACGTCATTTTTTCGGATGAATCCAGGTTCTGTTTAGAGCAACATGATGGTCACATCCGTGTTTGGCGATTTCGCGGTGAACGCACATTGGAAGCGTGTATTCGTCATCGGCATACTGGCGTATCACCCGGCGTGATGGTATGTGGTGCCATTGGTTACACGTCTCGGTCGACTCTTGTTCGCATTGACGGCACTTTGAACAGTGGACGTTACATTTCAGATGTGTTACGACCCGTGGCTCTACCATTCATTCGATCCCTGCGAAGCCCTACATTTCAGCAGGATAATGCTGGACCGTATGTTGCAGGTCCTGTACGGACCTTTCTGAATACAGAAAATGTTCGACTGCTGCCCTGGCCAGCACATTCTCCAGATGTCTCACCAATTGAAAACGTCTGGTCAATGGTGGCCGAGCAACTGGCTCGTCGCAATACACCAGTCACTACTCTAGATGAACTGCGGTATCGTGTTGAAGCTGCATGGGCAGCTGTACCTGTACACGCCATCCAAGTTCTGTTTGACTCAATGCGCAGGCGTATCAAGACCATTACTACGCCAGAGGTGATTGTTCTGGGTACTGATTTCTCAGGATGTATGCACCCAAATTGCGTGAAAATGTTATCACTTGTCAGTTCTAGTATAATACATTTGTCCAATGAATACCCGTTTATCACCTGCATTTTTCTTGGTGTAGCAATTTTAATGACCAGTAGTGTAAATGGGATAACAAGAATACTGAATGCTTAGGGGCAGAATGTTGTGAACAGAGCAAGGAATATCGGCTATTTCAACCCAACCAACGAAAAGTAATGAAGTCAATAGATATGATATTTAAAGAAAATGCTGTTCAGAAGATTGATGATATAGCAGTGGCTAAAAAGTCTCCTAAGCCAGAAAGACTGTTTACTCCATTCACAGGCGAAGAAAGATACAAACCAAGCAAGATGAATCAGAAATAAAGGAATCTGAGACTATTACTAACGAGGATAATGACGACTCAAGATATATCCACGCGATCAAAGTGAAACGCTCAGCAGATCATCAAGAATTCCGGAACCAATAAGGATGAATGATTGTTTGTCCTACCACTCTACAGAAACACAGAATTCCGATCCGTCATCATTAGAAGAAGCTCTCAAGCTAAACAATCGCACAAATGGCTTCATGCAATTAAAGAAGAATTGCAGCCACATCATACGGTGTCTGTTAAATTTGATATGAGTTCGCTGGTAGAAGTAGACATTAAAGTTCCGTTTGAAATTTCGCTGATTAAAGATGTCCTTTGTGAAAAGACAATAAACCACAAATGGAATAATATTATTAAGCGATCTGAGTGTACTCAGGTATGAATCGTCAAACACACGTATACGTAAAGTAACGGAAATTCTTTTGGCATCTGAAATGATCTATTATTGATTGTGACCTAGTGAGGTAAAGTTGTCACGGAACATAACGAGACGGCAAATTAGCTGCTGCCCAAAAACTCTCGAGGGAAACTCACCTTCCTTAATCTGAAAATAATTTACTAATTCCAAGAATTGTTTGATCTTTGTATTATGCGCGGGGCAGAAATGTTCCTAACTGAAATATCGATCGAATTAAAGTACAAGAATATGTCTATAATTACCTCTGAGTAAGGCATTACAGTAAGCTTCACGGTTACTCAATATTACCATCTTGCCAAATCGTACTTCATTTAAATAAAATTGATGAACGAAATAGCGATAAAGACTTCAGATGTTCTTGTAACTTCAAAGTTATTATTTGGTTCCAAAAAGCACAAAGACTCTATACAGAATAATCAGACTAACGTCACATGGTTTAAGCACGTCAGGTCGTACAATAAAGAAACGTTACGTTGTATTTTGGAGTCGGTGTACAGAAAAAATTATGTTCGATTCTCAGTACCACTGCATGAGTACAATCCATAAGCTGCTTTTACTGTTATCGCTCTCCATCTTCTCAGTGTAATGCAATGCAGTCTCACATCACAAGTTGAACACATATTACACATCAGAAAAACTTCACTCCAGAGCAGTCCATATAGATTAGGCATCAAACAGAACGCCTTGTTTTTCCTCCAAACTGGAGTAACAAGAATAGCAATTAAACCCTCGCTAGACATTGGTTGAAGTTAGTCTTGCCTCATAGAGCTCCAGCAAATACACTCGAACAGCCGAAGCAGCCACTAATATGTGCAGGTCGATCCATTTGCCACAGAAATAATAGCAAAGACCGTTGGCGACCTACTTCTGTGCTGAGTAGGGTAAGGACAGTGAGTCATGATGGTGATGCACACTCAAGGTAGCTCAGAGAAACATCAAAAGTGAAATATTTCACTACAACACTTGTACCGGTTCTGCGAGGCAGCCACGTCCCCCCTCAACAGGTGGTGAGGATGGTGAGTGGTATGCTGAAGTGGCCGGCTGCAATTCGTGAATCACTGCACCAGTGATATTATGTAAAGTGAAGGTGGAGGGGAGAGAAAGGAAAGGAAAGAGAAGGAATTATTAATGCCAGCTGCATCGGGGCCTCATGGGCAATCAGCGGGGACGAATGAAAAAGCGTGTTGGACAGGGATTCGAACCTCAGATATCCCAATTACTAGGCACTGTGCCATCCGGACAAAGTCTTTACCGCAACTGCGCGTACTATTTCGACATGCCTCCCGGCCGACCCACCTTCCCACCTATCGCCACCTATCCACAGTCCCCGTCCATGTTCTCAGTGGTCACTGTTTCGAGATTCCCACAGGAGGTCCAACGTAATTGTGCATCCGCACTGAAGGTGGTGGATTATTGCCCATCAAGCCGAATCGATTAGATGTCTGTTCTTTCGCACATGTCAAGTGAGCCAAGCCATTAAGACCTTCCGTAAAGAGTGAATGCCGCCTGGTGACGTTGCGGGCACGTGACGTGTGAAGGATGGAATTTCAGCTGAGCAGGGACGAAAGGCAAATGATTTTAGCAACAGTAAGGGTCGCAAATGTGGAATCCACTGAAATAAACGACTCTGACAAAGGGCAGATGGTTCTGGTCTGGCGACTGAGAACGAGCATCTCAGAAAGGGCGAAGCTAGTCGGCTGTTTGAGTTCTATTGTCGTGAGCATCTACGGAAAATGGCTGAAGAATGGCTAAACCACGAGTAGGTGACAAAGTGTTGGACGTTCACGCGTCATCACCAATCGTACAATATGGAGATCGGAGGCTAACCCGCTGTATAAAGTAGGATGGGTGTCAATCTTTGGCAGATCTGGCGACAAAGTACAACGCTGATGCAGACACAAATGTTTCGGAGCACACCACTCAATGCACATGGTTGAAAATGTGGCTCTGAAGTAGACGACGCTACGTTTTCCCGTGTTGAACCAAAGACATTGTCAATTACGACTGCAGTTAGCACAGAATCATCGAGATTGGACCATTTGGCAACGGAAACAGGTCATCTGATTGGACAGTCATGTTTCTTCTTACATTATGTCGATGGTCGTTATTACGTCATCATCCAGGGGAACTACCGCTCGAAATATGCACCACGCCATCGCGCACAAGCCTTGGATGAGGGGCGGGAGAGGGGGGGGGCGGGGGAATTGTTATGTGTTATGCCATGGGGAATACTCACCAGGGCTCCCATGGTGGCATCTCCCAGCAGGATAGCTATCCGTGCCATACGGCCAGAATCGTACTACAGTGGTTTGAGGAGCATGACAGTGAACTCACGTTGGTGTCTCGACCAGCAGATTCACCTGATCCGAACCCATTGGATTACTGGGAGGCTAAGCAGCGCAAGCTCCGTGTCCACCCGTAATTTTGGGGAACAGTGTGACCTGCAAGAAGACATCTGGTGTCTGTCACCTCCGGAAACCCATCAACGACTTGTCGAATCCATGCCATGCGGAATCGCTTTATTGCGTTCCATATGTGGAACAACATTCTATTAAGCAGCATGTTTTGGTTCATCAGCGTACAAGTACTGGACAGAGAACTATAGCACTTCCGTAAATGCTCAAGTCAGCTTTGGAATGGTTGGCGAAAATTAGAACTCTGTTGTATAATTTAAAGACTTCCTGTCTTTTTCCTTTTTAAATTACGTGCTTCGTACATTGTGATGGGCATGTACCGTGTGTTATGTGACAACGAACCAGTAAATAAATAATAAAATCTTGCATACTATACCAGTACTTTAAAATGTTGTACTGAACATTGTTTCACCAAGTGATAACAAATGACGTCTTTTTCGAGAATTCTGTATCATCAACGGTATGCGCACTGCTTTGTAACAGTTAAGCGCTAATCTATTCTGTCTAAGCCACGAGCTAACGTTACCAGTTACCCTATTAGCTAAATCGTTTACTGTTCATTCCACGTTTGCTTGGCATATTGAATTATACACTCCTGGAAATTGAAATAAGAACACCGTGAATTCATTGTCCCAGGAAGGGGAAACTTTATTGACACATTCCTGGGGTCAGATACATCACATGATCACACTGACAGAACCACAGGCACATAGACACAGGCAACAGAGCATGCACAATGTCGGCACTAGTACAGTGTATATCCACCTTTCGCAGCAATGCAGGCTGCTATTCTCCCATGGAGACGATCGCAGAGATGCTGGATGTAGTCCTGTGGAACTGCTTGCCATGCCATTTCCACCTGGCGCCTCAGTTGGACCAGCGTTCGTGCTGGACGTGCAGACCGCGTGAGACGACGCTTCATCCAGTCCCAAACATGCTCAATGGGGGACAGATCCGGAGATCTTGCTGGCCAGGGTAGTTGACTTACACCTTCTAGAGCACGTTGGGTGGCACGGGATACATGCGTACGTGCTTTGTCCTGTTGGAACAGCAAGTTCCCTTGCCGGTCTAGGAATGGTAGAACGATGGGTTCGATGACGGTTTGGATGTACCGTGCACTATTCAGTGTCCCCTCGACGATCACCAGTGGTGTACGGCCAGTGTAGGAGATCGCTCCCCACACCATGATGCCGGGTGTTGGCCCTGTGTGCCTCGGTCGTATGCAGTCCTGATTGTGGCGCTCACCTGCACGGCGCCAAACTCGCATACGACCATCATTGGCACCAAGGCAGAAGCGACTCTCATCGCTGAAGACGACACGTCTCCATTCGTCCCTCCATTCACGCCTGTCGCGACACCACTGGAGGCGGGCTGCACGATGTTGGGGCGTGAGCGGAAGACGGCCTAACGGTGTGCGGGACCGTAGCCCAGCTTCATGGAGACGGTTGCGAATGGTCCTCGCCGATACCCCAGGAGCAACAGTGTCCCTAATTTGCTGGGAAGTGGCGGTGCGGTCCCCTACGGCACTGCGTAGGATCCTACGGTCTTGGCGTGCATCCGTGCGTCGCTGCGGTCCGGTCCCAGGTCGACGGGCACGTGCACCTTCCGCCGACCACTGGCGACAACATCGACGTACTGTGGAGACCTCACGCCCCACGTGTTGAGCAATTCGGCGGTACGTCCACCCGGCCTCCCGCATGCCCACTATACGCCCTCGCTCAAAGTCCGTCAACTGCACATACGGTTCACGTCCACGCTGTCGCGGCATGCTACCAGTGTTAAAGACTGCGATGAAGCTCCGTATGCCACGGCAAACTGGCTGACACTGACGGCGGCGGTGCACAAATGCTGCGCAGCTAGCGCCATTCGACGACCAACACCGCGGTTCCTGGTGTGTCCGCTGTGCCGTGCGTGTGATCATTGCTTGTACAGCCCTCTCGCAGTGTCCGGAGCAAGTGTGGTGGGTCTGACACACCGGTGTCAATGTGTTCTTTTTTCCATTTCCAGGAGTGTATGTCGCTTTGTACTCACCATAAACAAATTAAAGAGAACACGTCCCCTTTTACGGGACATTTTATCATTTTTACCAATAGACTCGCATTCTGTGACTGCATTGACGTCAGATGTTTGCGACAAATGAAAATTTGTCCTGCACCGAGTCTCGAAACCAGTTTCACGTTTATCGCGTGCGGTCACCTGGATTACTTCGGCTGTTTGTGCACGCCTCTTAGACCGACCCAAATTTCCACATAACCATCAATAAATAAACCAACGGTTGTATTTTTATCTCTGATGTATTCCAAAGGCAACCGGTTTCGGCATTCCTTTGCCCCATCACCAGGCCATATATGATTACACAGTGGATGAGCCTGCATTATCAGACAAAATATCATGCAAAGGCAAACCAATATCCAGACCAGCGTATGTAACACGGCTATACACTTATAAACAATCTGAGAACAGACTGCTTACGATTTATAGTGTGATATATGGAAGTTTGGATCGGTCCGGGAGATGTGAACCGCTATCCAGATAGACGAAGTTGCTAAGGGGACCGCTCGAGATAGCGGGAAGCCTGGGTTCGAGTTCCAGTAAGGCACAAGTTGTCATGCATTGTAAACAGCTGATGTTAATACATAGTTGCAGAATGCGAACCTATTTCATAAGTTCACAACAGCTGTGGAGCTGCGCACGCCAGTTGCTTCAGACAGGCTTGCATGTGTGAAGGACATTGTATTGCGAACATACAGACAGTGTATAAACACAGACATTGTAACCATCACAACTTTTTCCACGTCTTCACGCGACAAATAACGCCTGTTATTAGTAGGGAGAAGCTCCTCTAATGTAGCCACAAACGACCACAAGACACGTCACTTCCATTCACCGTCCCCTGTTGCTATACACAGGCTAACAACAGGCAACAGTTCATGAAAAATGTTTCTGGAAAAGGAAATCAGACTGTGATGTGTAAACTTTCAGCAGTTCGCCTGGTCGCCATCTGGTCTGCTGAATCACGTCGGATTGTACCTCTATGTAGGAATAAGTTCTGGTGAGATTGTATGGTCTGTTTGCAGACCCGACAAGAATATTATTATTTACAGCATTTGTAGAATTAGAGAAAGCTCCTGACAGCGTTGATTCAAACACTCTCTTTGAAATTCTGAAGGTAGCAGGGGTAAAATGCAGGGAGCGAAAGGCTTTTTACAATTGGATAAAAGCCAGACAGCAGTAATAAGAATCATGGGGCAGCAGTGGTTGAGAAGGGAATGAGGCAGGGTTGTAGCCTATCACCCAATGTTATCCAGTCCGTACATTGAATCAGCAGTAAAGCAAACTAAAGTAAAATTTAGAGTAGGAATTAAAGTTTAGGGAGAAGAAATAAAAACTTTGAAGTTTGCCGATGACACTGTAACTCTCTCAGAGACAGCAAAGGAATTGGAAGAGCAGCTGAATAGAATGGGCAGTGTCATGAGAGGAGCATACTAGATGAACATTGAGAAAAGCAAAACAAGGATAATGGAATGTAATCGAACTAAATCAGGTGGTGCTAAAGGAATCTACATCTACATCTACATCCATACTCCGCAAGCCACCTGACAGCGTGTGGCGGAGAGTACCTTGAGTACCTCTATTGGTTCTCCCTTCTATTCCAGTTTCGTATTGTTCATGGAAAGAAGGATTGTTGGTATGCCTCTGTGCGGGCTCTAATCTCTCTGATTTTATCCTCAAGGTCTCTTCGCGAGATACACGTAGAAGGAAGCAATATACTGCTTGACTCCTCGATGAAGGTATGTTCTCGAAACTTCAACAAAAGCCCGCACCGAGCTACTGAGCGTCTCTCCTGCAGAGTCTTCCACTGAAGTTTATCTATCATCTCCGTAACGCTTTCGCGTTTACTAAATGATCCTGTAACGAAGCGCGCTGCTCTCCGTTGGATCTTCTCTATCTCTTCTATCAACACTATCTGGTGCGGATCACACACCGGTGAGCAGTATTCAAGCAGTGGGCGAACAAGTTTACTGCAACCTACTTCCTTTGTTTTCGGATTGCATTTCCTTAGGATTCTTCCAATGAATCTCAGTCTGGCATCTGGTTTACCGACGATCAACTTTATATGATCATTCTATTTTAAATCACTCCAATGCGTACTCCCAGATAATATATGGAATTAACTGCTTCCAGTTGCTGACCTGCTATATTGTAGCTAAATGATAAGGGATCTTTCTTTCCATGTATCCGCAGCACATTACACTTGTCTACAATGAGATTCAATTGCCATTCCCTGCACCATGCGTCAATTCGCTGCAGATCCTCCTGCATTTCAGTACAATTTACCATTAGATTAAGAAATGAGACACTTAAAGCAATAGATGATTTTTGCTATTTGGTCAACAAAATAAGTGATGATGGCCGAAGTAGAGAGTATATAAAATGTAGACTAGCAAAGGCAAGAGAAGCGCCTCTGTTAACATCGAATATAGATTTAAGTGTTAAAAAGTATTTTTAAGATATTTTTCTCGAGAGTAGCCATGTATGCAAGTGAAACATGGACGATAAACAGTGTAGACCAAAAAGAGAACAGAAGCTTTCGAAATGCGGTGTTACAGAAGAATGTTGAAGGTTAGGAGGGTATATCACGTAACTAATGAGAAGGTACTCAACAGAAATGGGGAGACGGGAAATTTGTGTCACAGCTTGACCAAAAGAAGGGACCGGTTTATAGTACACATTCTGAGACATCAAGGGATCACCAATTTATTGTTGGTGGTAAATGTGTGTGTGTGTGGGGAGGGGGTGGAGGGGGAGGGAGGTAAGAATCGTAGAGGGAGAGCAGGAGATGAATACAGTAAGTAGATTCAGATGGATGTAGGTTGCAGTAATTCAAAATGGTTCAAATGGCTCTGAGCACTACGGGACTTAACATCTGAGGTCATCAGTCCTCTAGAACTTAGAACTAGTTAAACCTAACTAACATGAGGACATCACACACATCCATGCCCGAGGCAGAATTCGAACCTGCGACCGTAGCGGTCACGCGGTTCCAGACTGAAGCGCCTAGAACCGCTCGGCCACGGCGGCCGGCGGTTGCAGTAGTTATTCAGAGATGAAGAGACTCGCACAGGATAGAGTAGCATAGAAGCCTGCATCAAATCAGTCCTCGGACAGAAAACCACAACAACAATATGTCAATGAGAAACTTACAGCAGAACTAAAAATGTGAACCACATTGTTTCAGTTTCGTTAGTATGCCAAAATATACAAGTAAATACAATAAAAGGGAAGTCGAGAGCCGGTAACAAGGTATTGCCAGCTATCTCTACCCGATACGTACACATCAGAAGAGCTCTGATGGCGATTTTGTACTGCATATATATCTTGACATACGATATTCTACTCTATTTGTCTATGTCTAGAGACAAATATTTGTTGACATATGACCACTTTGTTCTGTGACAAACAGCCATCTGTCTTTTGACACTATAGGAGGTGTTAATACGATTTATACTCACTCTTACACATCCTTCAGCTCTCTAACTCAAAGAACCACTAACTCCAGACAGGCAGAAATCCAGGCGACTAAAATTTGGTAAACGGGGAGTCCATGCTACTGCCATTCCCCGACCAATCCATCGCTTGTCATGCAGTTAATTTTAATCATGAACTGTACTTTAAGTTAAAATAAATGAGTAGAAGTGGAGGCGAGGCACCTGACTCTCACAGACACTAAATTAGAACAGATAATATGTACTTGCCAAATTTTTTTACGTATTATTACTGTTCAGATGTATTTATTTCCTATACAAGAGTTGCATAGTCCAAGAATTTAGGATTTACCAGGGGTTGTCGGTATTAAAAATTATTGGCTAGAGGTACCGCGTCATTCTTCTAACTAGTTCCCGGAATAAGGTCTCAGCAAGAAAGCCAAAACGTTGACTGATTCTTTTACAAATTATTACTGTTCAGATGTATTTATTTTTTACACAAGTGCTGCGTTGTACGAGATTCTAGGATTTCAAGGACGCTGTTGATTTTATTCTTGGGTAGAGTCGAGATTAATCTTCCCTAGTGTCAAGCGTATGGCGTTGTGAGTGCTGGTGTTATCAAGCAGTGATGAAAAAAATTCAGGGTTGGTGGCAAAGGTGTGCATGACAGACGTGATCGAGAAAGACATTCATATGAAACTGATTAACTTGTGCAACATGTTGTCGAAATTTTACGTGCATGATCACGGGGTATAATTTCCGAACTTCCCCTAGAAGTGCCTCAGATTTAAGGGGCAACCTTTGCCACAGAGATGTGTAGCTTACATATGCTTTGTGAACGGTTAATACGCAAATGTCTAAGCGATGTTCATAAAACTGAACTAAAGGGTCCTGCCTTGAGATTCCTTCAGCGTTACAATGAAGAGGGGGATAAATTTCTGAAGAGAATCGTAACTTCGGACTAGACATAAGTGGAATGCGTAAAATGAGAAGCTAAGAAAACAGCAGTAAATAATCACTCATTCTCGCAATAATTCAAGTAGTCGCTGTTAGACAGAAAAATGACGGTTACAGGTTTTTGGGCTAGCGTGTACCTAATATACTAGTTCGTCTCAAAGGTGAGAAGGGAGGAAGATTAAGGTTTAAAGTCAGCTCGATGGCACACTCACCAGAGACGGAGTTCGGGGTCCGGCAGGACAAGGATTTGAAAATAAATCAGCTGTGTCGTTTCCAAATGAACCATATTGGCCCTTGCCTTACCCTACTTCGGGAAAAGCATGGAAAACCTTAATCTAGATGCCCAGGCGTGGAATTTTTACCCCGCTCCTCCAGAATACGATATTTTAGAAACTGGTGAGGCAGTTTGAAACGTTTCATTCTTCTAACATGTGTAGGTCATAACTTTGTTTTTGAAATGGTTAGATCATATTCTTTTCATTTAATATTTATATGATAATTGGAGTACGGTAATTCTTATACACTGTTAGGACATTGAGGGTGATCATTTGTACACAGGCCCCGATATAGGGAAAGGGGGAGGAGGGGGGGGGGACCAACCGAGGAATCTGACCCGGGCGGTAATTTCAGGTGGCGCCAAATTCGTATTTTTGAAGAAAAAAGTCTTGTTTCACAAAGTGCCTAGTATCCATCCCACGTTGTCTTCTCGATTGTTCGTATGATTCTGAAACGCGTCCATGATGATTTTTACTTTTGAACACATTCTAAGTTGATATCTGAACGAATCATAAGTAAGATTTTTTAATGCGTGCATGGCGTACATGGTGTCCCTTCCAGGGGAATCTCACCGCATCTGTTTCTTTATGTAGTTGAATAGGTGTCCGAATGATAAGCGTTGTTATAATTATTAGCGAAATACGTAGATCCAGACTACCAGAGTGGAAATAAACGACTAACAGGCGTAACAGGTAAGAAAGATCACATATTATCTTTCCAGTGATCCAAGGGAATGAAATTTTGGTACAAAATTTTTGCCAGATCGCTACACTACAATGGACCAATTGTACTGTCCCCAGTTGGCAGCCGCTTAATTCTATTCTCGGAATAGCGCGGAATACGTGTTGCACGAACAAGTTATATCGTCTAACCTGAGCATAAACACTGGGTAATTAAACTGGTGATTCTGACAGCGTTAGTGAACTGAAGAATAAGCTTTGACAATGGCAGGAATACTTATAGAATTAGTGATGACAAGATTGTTTGCTAGAACGAGGAGGAAGAAGAAACGGGAATATCACACACATTTTATGGAGCCATTTGTGAAGATGTGTCTCTAACTGGTGATTTGCCTCTGTATTATCATAAATAAAGTTGACCTTGAACCAAAAAAAAACTACACATTGATCTTGCCAAAAGCCGAGAAGCAATTCTTGTTGATGTTGTAGCCCTCAGGGGCACTCTGGGATGCACACAGTGTGTCTGGGAACCCCTGTTAGCCGCAACACGATTGGCTTACCAACACAGTGCTGGAAACGTGCTTTTGTATTTGAAGCGTAAGCATGGAGGTTCCAGGTACTTTGCCTTGTCCGGCGGATGTCCGAGGTAGCGACCATACAATGTCGACCTGGAAAAAGCGATCGGCAGTGTAAAATGGTGCAAGATGTTCGAAATTCTGAGAAAACTAGAAGTAGGCTATAGGGGGAGATGGGTCATATACAATATGTACAACAGCCAAGACAGAATAATAAGAGAACGAAGTGCTCATATTAAAAAGGGTGTAAGACAGGGATGAAGCCTTTCGCCCCTACAGTTCAATCTGTACATCAAGGAAGAAATGATGGAAATAAAAGAAAGGTTCAGTAGTGGAACTTAAATTCAAGGTGAAAGGATATCAGTGATACGACTCACTGATGGCATTGCTATGCTGAGTGAACGTGAAGAAGAATTACATGATCTGCTGAACATTCTAACGAGTGCAGAGTATGGACTGAGAGTAAAGCGAAGAAAGACGAAGGTACTGACAAGGAGTAGAAATGAGAACAGCAAGAAACTTATCAGGATTGATGGTCACAAAGTAGATGAAGTTACGGAATTCTGCTACCTAGACAGCAAAATAACCAACGACGGATGGAGCAAGGAGGACATCAAAAGTAGACTAGCAATGGCAAAAAGGGCATTCCTTGTCAAGAGAAGTCTCCTAATATCAAATATCGACCCTTGTTTGAGGAAGAAATTTCTGAGAATGTCCGTCTGGAGTACAGCATTGTGTGGTAGTGGAAATTGGACTGTGGGAAAACCGAAACAGAAAAGAATCGAAGCATTTGGGATGTGGTGCTATAGACGAATGTTGAAAATTAGGTGGACTGATAAGGTAAGGAATGAGGAGGTTCTGCACAGAATCGGAGAGGAAAGGAATATGTGGAAAACACTGGTAAGGAGAAGGGACAGGATTATAGGGCATCTGTTAAGACATGAGAGAATGACTTCCATGGTATTAGAGGGAGATGTAGAGGGCTAAAACTGTAAAGGCAGACAGAGATTGGAATACATGCTGCAAATAATTGAGGTCGTAGGTTGCAAGTGGTACTCTGAGATGAAGAGGTTAGCACAGGAGACGAATACGTGGCGGGTCGCATCAAACAAGTCAGAAGATGATGACCAAAAAAAAGACGATTCCAAATTTATAAAAAAATTCGTACTACTACTACTACTGCTGTTGCTGCTTTTCGTTCTCGTGCTTGAGAAACTGGATCCTATGAAGGAAATGTGAAACTATTTCCTAACATAAAACTTTTTGCTTGTAGCGGGCCTATCAGGGATTTGTGACTGGTACTTCGTGCATTGTATTCTGTCGTGTTATTTGTGTAAACGATGTAGATAAAAATGACCATTTGTGCCAAAACAGTTTTGCTTATTTGGCGTGCGTTACAATTGCTGCAGTATTAGAAAGGCCTATTTCGGTTTATCTAACAGACTGAAAAAATAGATGCAATCAAATAGAGAAACCATACCAGTCTTGGTGCTATTGGTATTAACAGCTTTTTTCTGTATTACTCAAGAATATTTTGATTTTTGATGTAACAAAACGTTTGACGAACTTTGACGAGGTAATAGGTTCTCTCGCGGAAAGGAAAGCACGCCGTGTAAAGCTGTAGCAAAATGCTGGGATCTCAGGACTCAAGAAATGTGTAAGCCCTATGTTTCCTATATTTGATTTTATATCACATAAAAGAGAAAGTTATTAGTTAACACGCAATAAGAAGTGCAGATTTTCTGAAGACGTTTTATCCTCACGTTAACAAATGATCCCACCCAATATGGGAGGAGAGGCACCACAGGACATTTTAATTTCCTCTGTTCTAAATAATATACATGTTTGACTTCCACATAGCGATATACAGTGAAGTGGGATAGATGACTGCTGAGTTAAGAAGTGTGGCACTGTACTTTGGCACACTTAAGACCAAATAACAAGTCTTACATTCCCTCTAACATACATATTTTATGTATGAAACTCTTCAGAAAAATGTGCGCTACAAACTGAACATATTGTTGAAAAATCTTTTTTTTTCTTAATTTTTGACGTCCTATCTCAAGCGCACAAGTTTTTGCCCCGGTTTGAAATATCGTAGATCCGGGGTTGTCTCTACACACTACTGTATCTAACGTGTTGCTACGACGGTGAACCAAACATAAAACGGAATCTTTGTTATACGCACCCTCTTGTGAACGAAGAGTGACACGATCTTTGCCCATTGTTGCTTTCGTTTCCAGCGATGGGTCTCCACAGACAGAACGTTGTGGTGCCGTTCCTTGAGTCATAATCGCAATGTCAGAGCAAAAGACATCTGTCGCGAACGCATTATAATCAAATTTCTCCAAAAGACGGTGTAAAACCGAACGAAATTTTGAAAAGACTCGCAGCACAGTTCGGGATTAACACCCTGTGAAAGTCACAGCTTTTACGAGGACGAAAAACAGTTGAGAATGCACCTCACCGACATCGCCCGAGGACCAACATGATGAGAATATTCGCATTGTTAGCCAGCTTGTTAAGACGATCACAGTGTAATAGCTGTTGAAACTGCTCCGAGTTCGATATAAACTACTGCAGTGCTCAGACGATCATCACTGACAACCACAGGGCTCAAATTTCATCCTCTCGAGATATGCAAACGGCTACGAACACATTACCAAACTAAAATGAACACTTTTTACGCTAGATTGTGACCTGTGATGAAACCTTGATGTGTCATTACACCCCGGAATCGGGGAAAAGCAGCATGGAACTGCGAAAACAGATCGAATCTGCACCTGTCAAAGCCAAAAACTGGCTCTCAAGGGGAAGATTCTTGCAACAGTCTGTTTTTTTTTATTTTAAAAGTGTTCTTCTCATTGATGTTCCCCACGAACGTCATACTGTGAACGCTGGATACTATTGCCAACTTTTGGGCCAAACAAAACGTGTAATCGTTAGATTTCCAATATCGGATGTGATCGTACTTCGTGACAACGCTCGACCGTCCTCACAGATGGCCAAACTCAACAAAAAAGGCAGGAATTGTTGTGGATCACACTAGACCATTGACGACGATGTTACTGTTTAAGGGTTCGTGCACAACTGCTCCTGTCACCGCCATGCTTATTTTACGAAACACGGATCAAGAAACTGTCAATCCGCTGAGAAAAATGTGTTTCCCGTTCAGCAGACCACGCAGAAAAGTAAGTTCGTGCATATGAATGTTTCTGAAGCTTCAATAGACCTATAAAAAATCTTTTATATTTCATTTATTTCGTACCTTGAAGCTGAACGTTGCAATTAATTATTAATTAGCATTATCACTCAAACCGATTGATACAAATAATAGATGGCAGAGGTGAAGAAGGGAAGTCTTATCGTACGACACGATTATCAGCTTCAATTCAGAAATGTCGTTTCTTATATTCACTGAGTTAATGCTTTGTTTTAATTATAAATGGAGCATATTATTTAATTAGCTATAACACCAACTGCTAAAACTCCAGTACCTCTTTTCTGATTGAAATAAGTGTTTGTCTACCAAAATATTTCTTTCCCTTGCAAACGTTTTAGAGTGAAATAGCCATCAGCACAGAATTTATCTTTTTGAACCTCTTTTATTCTTCGTCTAATAGCTATTAATAGAAAGTTCTGAGTTTAGTACTGATCTTTCTGGTGACAATTTTTTACTAATTCTTTACCTCTGTAATTTTCACCTTTTTACGTTTCCTTGTTGAAAACTGGTATACCTTTCCACAATCTTTAAGTTTCCCTTGTTGAAAACAGTAAAGTTGTAGCCAAGATGTTGGAACATCTCCTGTCCGCATTGTATTAACAGTCTAAGGAACTGTGACTATAGGCTAGTTTTATCGTATTAAAAGAAGTTCAACATCAAGACTATCTTTACCAAGTGCTTTATTATTTTTCGAAGATTTAAATTTAATTACAAGACAGATATGTTTTGGAGCAAGTCATACTTCAATTTTAGACTCCATTGCTATAACTAGAACGAGTAACAATGGGATATATGGAAATGAAATTAATATCTAATAAGAATAAAAAACACAAATAATACACAGAAGACATAAGACGATAATTAAGATTAGGCTTTACACAATCATAGAAAATGGATATTAATGTTAGCCATTAGACACTGGTTTCCTCTTAAATACACGCCCACAAAATCTTGTCCAAATGTTGCTGAACAGTTGAAAATAAATACAGGGAAAAGAGGATAATTTAAAGAAAAATTTAAAATGAAAGATTAACGTAATTATTTACAGGTGAAGTTAGTGATTTTGAGATCCGATTTTTCGATAGTATTCACAGAAAAATAAATGTAATTTAATTCTAAAAAATGTAGTTTGACACAGCTGAACTAAGAAATTTTCGACGTGTCAATGTAATTTACCTTTTCTGCTCACCACGTTTGATTGCTTCTCGACTTTCAGTTCTTTATTTTCCTCCTGATACTTCTGAATGAGACGAAGTTCTTTGCAGAAAAAAGGTTTCGCAGTTGCTTAGATGATGTGTAGCTCGAGGACTCGAGAAGCATCACTATTACCGTTGCTGGTGCCGCTCTGTACACACCTGTGATGCATAGCAAAACACCCCGCATCTAGCTCAAACTTTGCAGGCCAAAGTTGGTGGAACTTGCACTCCGCAGCGCTTGTCCCGGTAACAGCTCCTGCTCCGTGACGTATTTGCAGTGCATGTACTGGAGAGCTGAAGGTTTTTGTCGCTATAGCACGGGCCCCGCCCATGGCTTCCAAGATGCTGCAAACAATTCTTTAATCAGTAATATCACGCCGTGAGTGACCGATGAGTTATGACCAATACATCCATCTGCGAAATCTGCCTACCTTCAACCGGTCTAAAGAAGTTCCTCTCAGCTATCTCCACAACACACTTATAAACATCCTGAGGCGTTACTTACGCTTGGCATCGAATAATACGTGCATCTAGCATCCGTGCAACATTACTCCACAAATCCACCTTGCGATTTTCATCAGTGGCATATGATGACTTTGATGACAATACTTGACACAAGTTCTCTGGTCACTTCACTTGTGCTGTCAGGTTTTATAGCTGTGTGTATGGTCAATGCTGATAAGTAAAACATGACTTCATGGCTCAGCATATATTTTCCGAATAACTAATAGAGTGTAACCAGTCATGTATACGCACTATTGCCAACGAACTTTTCATAGGATTTCACAAAATAAAAGAATTGTGAAAGTAAGTCAGCTAAAACAACATTAACTCATTCTCAAGTGACACTTGACGTATGCACAAATTTATTTCAAGACAACACACTCCTCACCACTTTAAGATATCTGATGTCACTAAATGAAGTACAAAAACATGTATAACAATAGAATTATGCTACCTGTTGGCTCTTTATTGTTTTATTTTAGAAATAAAGTGCACGAATTTTTCTGTTGCACATAAAGTCTGCTACAAAGCACAGGGTGAAAGTTTAATGCTAAACTTCTAAACTCGCGTTTCTAAGTGTCATGCTGGTATCTAAAAAATTTATACAAGTTAATTTGATATCAAAAGGTGTAAATATCAGCGCAGAGCAACAGAACTGCGTTTAAAATTAAATTTTGAACGGAAGTATGTGAAGCTCACGCTACACAAAGCAAAATCAAGACTAGCCAGTTTATCAAACAATTCGCCTGCGAGAAAGCAATCCGTTTCCAATTAAATTTACATATGCTACGTGACTCAAAACAAAATGATACAGATTAAAATGTTTGCTCTTATTATCGTTAATCTTTGTCTTTCGTCTTGCAGACGATCACTGTACCAGAACTGTTACTGTAAACACAAAGCAAATGAATATATAAATTAACGCATCTAATTTGCTGATAAACTGTTTGAAGACTTACAAGATAGCACTTTTCTGAAATCTTTTACTGATTTGATACCTCTGAAACGATATGATATTTTTACAAATACATTCCGACACTCACTGTACCTTACAGAGGACATGAATTTTGATGATAATTAAATTTGTTGGCCTACCTATGTGTACAGGCACTCGTCTGTTCTGCAGCCTGTCACTATCCAGAATATTGACCTGATTGTCCAAAACCATATTTCATTTAGCATACTTGCGATATCCTATGCAAGATGGTACTTTATACCTATTTTTCATAAAAATGCTTCTGCTGCACACAGCTCGCGAGGTGCAATGCGAGTATACAAAAACATTCATAAAGGTGAAGAATGAAAAGTGGGGAA
This sequence comes from Schistocerca piceifrons, assembly GCF_021461385.2. NCBI lineage: Eukaryota > Metazoa > Arthropoda > Insecta > Orthoptera > Acrididae > Schistocerca > Schistocerca piceifrons. Next base: position 284,933,367 of record NC_060142.1, on the reverse strand, counting down.
CTAAACATAACGACTGATAAACGAGAACAAAGACTCCAAGTTTAACTATACTTCATTAAACCATGACAACAATACAATATTTCATAAAGTTCTCACACCTAAACAAGTTAGCAAAATATATGCTAATACCTCTCCTGTGTATAATTACCTTCCTTAATACTTGTTTCAGCTATAAGATAAAAACATATGTTTATATAGACAACATTGTCTGTGAAGCATAGCGATCTGGTGCTGTACTGTGGTTAAAACAACAGTCCAGATCGCAATAATATTTGTTTATTGCGACCGGTTTCAGCTTATGTTACAGACATCTCAGATTTTTTGGGTCCCGTATGGTTTGTACTGGCAGCTCCTCGGTATTTCTCGTGATACCACATCGTACACAGTGTACGTTCATGGTATCGCGTGAAAAACCGAGGAGCCTCCAGCACCAGGCAAAGCGGGCATAAAAAGTCTGAAGATAGCTTTAAGATAAGCCGAAACCGGTCATAATAAACAAATGTTACTCCGATATCGATTGCTGTTTCAACCAATTATAAAATTTCTACTGCAAACTTCAGCCAAACGCAGTGTTCTAACGTTCGCAGTACCAGCACAGCAAGATCGTTTTGGTTGATGTTACACGGTCAGATCAGTTAATCATCCAAAATGTTGTCATTGCAACTACTGAGAACGCTGCAGCTCCACTTCAGGAACTACACGTTTGTCTGACCTTTGAACAGTGATCCCTTCGGTGTGGTAGCTCCTACGGTAAGGTTCCTTGTGTCGCTCAGGCATGCAAGCTACCCCACACACGCACAACGTGGCCAAAAAGGAAAAACAGAAGGTTTATAGATGGGAATTTTGGAGTAGCAGGTTGGCTACAGTAATGTTGGGACTACCGAGTAGAGGTTGTGCGAACGATCAGCTGTTCATTTCATCCGTTATATTTCAGGTCAAATGTCGCAATTCATGGTCAGCGGCGCGTGCAGCCGGCCAGGCTACAAAATAATCTTGTCGTTAAAGACAATTATTTGTGTTACGTGTAAGTGAAGCGGAAATTCTCAATCGGAAGGTGTGGCAGGAGGTATGTACTAATTAAAAAACATTTATATCGATATTGAATCATTAACTGTACATGCGCTTTTTGAAGCAACTTAATATAAGAAAATACACGAGTAAACTGTTAAAATGTGCTTAAAAGTAGAGATATGTTCGAATTCCGCCACATTCCGCTTTCTTTTCTACTGTGTCCGCAAGTATATATTATTGCCTTTGTAAATTAACCTTCAAATCCACCTACTAGTACCAACTCCGGCTTTGAGTCACGTTTTAAGCGTCGCAAAATGTCGTTATTGAGACATATTGAAAAATGACAATAAAATTAATCAATCGAGAGCTACATTTGTACAAATTGAATTATAATCGATGCCTAGAAGCCATGTATAGAATACAATAAGCAGAAAAGGGCGGAAATAACGCTTCCTCCTTCACAGTGGGATGAATAATTTAGAAAAGAACAGAGGACGCCGCGACAGGATTACTGTTCTCCAATCTTTAAGAAATGACAGCATTCCGGTTTCACATTTTAAACTGAATACTATGATTATTTTTAAATTAAATTATAAATACTAAGTAACTTTTTCATTAATAATTAAAAAAGTTATTAAAACACGAACGTTGTACATACTCCGCGAAGATGCTTTCTAACGCTTTTAAATAAGAAAATAAGTATTAAATAAGTATTAAATAAATGAATGAATGAATAAATAAATAATAAGTAAATAACGCATGAAATAATAAACAAAATTAAAAATTTTAAATATAAATAAATTTCGTAACTTAAATAAATATTAAGTAAATAGATACAAAATAAAGGAATAAATTATGCACAATCTCCCTGTTTTATGCTTACTAAAGAAGCCTTGTCAAGCACTAATTTTATTTTATTTTATTTTCGTTTATTAACAGAAATTGTTATGCAGGCATGCTGTTCCTATTTTGTGTTAAAGTTTTTTGCTGTCTACTCCATTTTTATTTATTTACTGTCCAATTTTTTGCTTTTTCAATGCATTACCACCACACTGTCAAAGAAGTTACTTACTGTATGTCTCTGCTTCAATGTAGACTCGTAACTTATCTTCCAATGTTGTTTAAAAGCCGGCCGCTGTGACCGAGCAGTTCTAGGCGCTTCAGTCCGGAACCGCGCTGCTGCTACGGTCGCAGGTTCGAATCCTGCCTCGGGCATGGATGTGTGTGATGTCCTTAGATTAGTTAGGTTTAAGCAGTTATAAGTCTAGGGAACTGATGACCTCAGATGTTAAGTCCCATAGTGCTTAGAGCCATTTGAACCATTTTGTTGTTGAAAAACATTATAACTTCTTTGGTGACAATGCTCAGTAAATGTCTGATGATGGGCTTATAAGCCGAAAACCGGTTAACACAATAAAAGTAATATTGTAGAACAAAAGCAAACTGGTGCTTTTCATTTATTATATACGAATTTTTGAAATCATAATTTTCATCAGCAGCCTCGATAATTGCCAAAAAATTACTTTTATATAAATAAAATGACTGCTATTAGTATTTGCATGCCATCTTGGATACGGCATTTTGTTTTTTTCTTTTTCGCTTTTTGATATCATATTCTATATCAGCATTTTAGTTAACCCTAATTCAACACCTTATATTTTGGCGGGCTTTTTGGGATTCTGGCCCACTGGGCGATGGCAAGGTCCATGGTTCGTGGTGGGAGTATCAAATTATGAGGCGTATCATTTTATTACACTGACTTAGATGCCTAAGTGTTTTGCACCGCCAGAGAACGGTAGACCTTAGTGTGTGACATAAATTTCAACGTGATACGGCCACTCGTTCCTGAGAAAAGTATTCTTAACAGTCCGACAGACAGACGGGAGGACCACAAGCTATCCGATGAGTTCCGTTTCTACGGATTGAGGTACTGACCCTCAAAAATAACTTTTTACACCGCTTTTAGATAAATAATAAATGCCGAGTGTCTCACAGCTTGGCGCAAACACGTGTATCAGAAGTAACTTTTCGATGAAGGATGTATCCCAACGAATCGAGTCCAGGTCGCCCGCAAGAAAAGTGCGAACATCAAACTGCCATTCAGACGCGGACTCGCATTATTATACACTACTGGCCATTAAAATAGCGACACCAAGAAGAAATGCAGATGATAGACGGATATTCATTGGACAGATATATTATAGTAGAACTGACATGTGATTACATTTTCACGCAATTTGGGTACATAGATCCTGAGAAATCAGTACCCAGAACAATCATCTCTGGCTGTAATAACGGCCTTGATACGCCTGGGCATTGACTCAAACAGAGCTTGGACGGCGTGTACAGGTACAGCTGTCCATGCAGCTTCAACACGATACCACAATTCATCAAGAGTAGTGAATGGCGTATTGTGGCGAGTCAGTTTCTCGGCCACCATTGACCAGACGTTTTCAGTTGGTGAGCGATCTGGAGAATGTGCTGGCCAGGGCAGCAGTCGAACATTTTCTGTATCCAGAAAGGCCTGTACAGGACCTGCAACATGCGGTCGTGCATTATTCTGCTGAAATGCAGGGTTTCGCAAGGATCGAATGAAGGGTACATCTGAAATGTAACGTCCACTGTTCAAAGTGCCGTCAATGCGAACAATAGGTGACCGAGACGTGTAACCAGTGGCGCCCCATACCATCACGCCGGGTGATACGCCAGTATGGCGATGACGAATACACGCTTCTAATGTACGTTCACCGCGATGTCGCCAAACACGGATGCGGCCATCATGATGCTGTAAACAGAACCTGGATTCAGCGGAAAAAATGACGTTTTGCTGTTCGTGCACCCACGTTCGTCGTTGAGTACACCGTCGCACGCGCTCCTGTCTGTGATGCAGCATCAAGGGTAACCGCAGCCATGGTCTCCGAGCTGATAGTACATACTGTTGCAAACGTCGTCGAACTGTTCGTGCAGATGGTTGTTGTCTTTCAAACATCCCCATCTGTTGACTCAGGGATCGAGACGAGGCTGCATGATCTGTTACAGCCATGCGGATAAGATACCTGTCATCTCGACTGCTACTGATACGAGGCCGTTGGGATCCAGCACGGCGTTCCGTAATACCGTCCTGAACCCACCGATTCCATACTCTGCTAACAGTCATTGGATCTCGACCAACGGGAGCAGCAATGTCGCGATACGGTAAACCGCAATCGCGATAGGCTTCAATCCGACCTTTATCACTAGTCGGAATCGTGATGGTACGCATATTTCCTCCTTACACGAGGCATCACAACAACGTGCATATCACAGCATTTTCTTCCTGTCAGTTAAATTTCGCGTCTGTAGCACGTCATCTTCGTGGTGTAGCAATTTCAATGGCCAGCAGTGTATATTATTACGATCAGCAGGTAGGTTTGTAATGAAATAAGTGAAAACAATACAATCCTTAAAAAAAGAGAAAGACAGTGGAGTCTCGAATATTTGCCACGCGAGTAAAGAGGATTTGAGATTTCTTTCTTTTTTTTTGCGGCAGGAGGGAGGAGGGCGGAGGACAAAGGATATACCCCTTGTGTGCAAAAATAATGGGGGTAAAAGAAGTAGGGAGATGGCGCTGTAGACTTCCGCTGTACTTTCTTTTGAAGCCAGAGCGGTGTGTCGAAAAAAAGTGCTGTATCATTTGAAAGATACGGTCGAGCATGTGTGACATTACTTACCCCAGTTCACTGCTAATAGCTCCACATCACTATAATGCGACTGTGCTTATCGTACAAGTATTGCGCCATAATTTAAGAATGAAACTAAAAATTAAAGAAGCCTTTCCAAACTTTGTCAACCTTTGCTTCGGTATATTAATGTTTCAATTGTCATATCTCAGAGTGATCAGATGAATATCTTTCCCTGCATACAGCGTTTTAGGAAAAAAATAAGTGGTGCTAAGTCATAAAGATGGAAAGCCAGAAATCTGTATGAAGCTTCAGCTCGATACAAAAATAGCATCTATGTGACACCATTAAGCTACCTCTAATAGTTTTAGAGTAATTTATTGAAAACTAAAGTTGGAAAAAAACACCCTTATTTGTTGTTATACTGTAACCTCCCCACAAAATAAATAATAAGAATAATATTCACATTTAGTGTAACCTCTCAACAGTAAAAATTCCGAAATCTCCCAACAGTAAAAAAAAAACCATAACATTGACATTTAGCATAACCTACTAACAGATAAATTGCGCAACCTATCAATAATAAAATGCGACTAATCTCTCAATAAAATTGCGACTCACTTATAACCTTTCAATAATTGACTGTGAATTTAAACTGGTAAATTTTGGACGTCAGCAGTGCTGCGTCATGGCCCTGAAAATTCATTCTGAATAAATTGAAAAATCTCACCTCAATTAGGTCGCTGGATAACGCATATATATCTACCCCTATAAGAAATTTTTCTGACGCAGCTCTGTGCAATGCTGCCCGATAGATTTGTCATGTATAAAAAGAAACAACTGATTTTTCCTTTCAATAATCGGGATGACCAAGGATTGGAGAAATTAGTAAATTGTTTAAATTGAAATGAATGGTTGTCAAAAGTTACTTTTTATGAGAAAGATTATTATTAAGAGATTTTTAAAACATTTACATGGGGCTTGACATAACAATAGTACATATGCGCGAGGCTGCTTTTACCTTATACTACAACGCTCAGGCTTTGCCATCGCTCGTTAAGACCGGCCCAGCCAACTCCACACACACGACTGCTCGCTAGCAACTACTACTACACAGTTCCTACCGCATATAACACTGCTCTCTGGTCTGAGATTCTCTTAAACCTCACATATCGCAGGCAGCGCGTGAGCAATCCATCGAAATTACATCTGCTCGAATGCGCTAACAACAAATTCCTTAATCATGGACCTCTTACATAACCCTCCATTGGGGGGCAAAAATTAGGCAGCGATAGTGAGTTAATTGGACTTGCCATGTGCAACAAATTTTTCTATAATCTATTTAGTTTACTAAGGCTACAGCACAGAGTATATACATTATTGATAAGTGCAGAACATATTAAGAAATGAAATAGAGTGCACACGAACTGAGTTCAGAACATATTAAGAAATGACAAAATGTATACGCAATGAGTACAAAATATATTAACAAATGACATAAAGTGCACATGCACTGAGTAAATCTTTAGCGTTTTTGTTTTAGCAAGTACTGAATACATTAAGAAATGATATAAAGTGCACACACTGTAAATATCTTTAGCATATTTAGGACAACTAATCATACTAACAAATGAAATGAAGTGCACATGCACTGTATAAGTATTTAGCATTTTTTTACAAGAACTGAAAACATTAACAAATGAAATAAAGTGCACACACACTGTAAAAGTCTTTAGCATATTTAGGTCAACTGATCATATTAACAAATGAAATGAAGTGCACACACACTGTAAAAATCTTTAGCATTTTACAAGAACTGATTACACTAAGAAATGAAATAAAGTGCACACGCACTGTATAAGTCTAACATTTTACAAGAACTAGGAAAGGAATGGGAAGGATAGCATCATGGTTGTAGCACAGTAGGTTGCACACAGCTGCACTTAAAGTCCATATCTATCTACAGAAGCACAACACCAAAAGAGACAATTTGAAGTTCTCTTCTCTGAAGTATTTATCAGTGTAGCCAAGACACTGAAATGTTGTATTAATATTGTATGTTGTAATTTTGGTAGTACATTAGGTACACCAAACAGTAGGCCCATAATAACATCTACATCGTTCAAGGTGGTGGACAGCTTGGTATGTCAACACCACATTCTTGTAGAATCCATACTCTTTCATCAATGTATAATTTGTGCAAAAACCAAATATAGTGCTCCATGATCATGAGGGTGGACAGGACATGCGGATATCGCAGTAATTGCTGGTAATTAGGTCAGAAGGTGAAGGATACATTACGTCTTATGCTAGTCATCATTCAGAATTACACTAGTGTATCAACCGATCTGAATAATTATTGGCATTCATTGGCTATTTACACAGCATTTAAGTAGTATATATATGGAGTATTACACAATATTATTCATAAGTCATCTCATTACAGTAATCTTTGGCACAGCATTTACGCATGTCATCTAATTACAGTAATTATTGGCATAGCATTTATAGAGTATAACAAAATATTATTTACAGAAATTATTGGCATAACATTTATGCGTAAGTCATCATATTACAGTAATCATTGGCATCATAAGTCATCGCATTACAGTAATTATTGGCGCTCATTGGCCACTTACAAAGCATTTGTGTGCGTTATTCAGAGTTCATCATTCAAAACAAGAGTTAATTATTGGCATACCATTTATGCATAAGTCATCACATGACAGTAATCATTAGCATTCATAGGACAACTCATTACATTAATTATTGGCATTCATTTATAGAGTATAACGAAACATCATTCAGTACTATTCAGAAGTCATCATTCAAAAAAAGAGTTATTGCGTGTAGCAACAAGCTGCTAGTGACTATAAATGATATCATGTAAGTGACATAAGACACACTTAAAGTGTAAGACAGTGTAACTATTAGTCAAGGTCTGTAGTCCACTAATACACAGACATAATGGAATCAATACATCAGAAAAATTTGTGTTACATTTAGGACTAGAAATATATCTTAAACTGGTAGCATTATTTGGTTGTATACTGGTAATATCTGGGACTGGTAATAAAAAAAATTTTTTTGCTAGGAATGCATTGCGTTGGGATCGATAAATACTTGCTGGAGCATGAAAATATTTGCTTTTTACTTATTGCTGGAAATAAGGATTAATAACTTCATTCGTCATGAGTCAGTTGTACCAAGGTTATCAAACAAGTAGAGTATATGTGGTCACATTCATGAATGATAGACAACTGGGTAAAGAAAATGCAAGTATTGGAACAGGTTTAATAACTAAATGCTTATAGCATATTAATATCATGAAAAGCTTCTCCTGGAAAAAAATGTAATATGGATTATTGCCCTGAAAGAAAAAACATATATTATGCTGAAAAGTAGTACACTTCGAATTAACAGGTAATGAAACGTGTACTTAACATGTATGTACTCTAGCTGTCTTTCCCAAAACATTCAATCATTATACTATGCGACATAAGACATACTGTCAAGAAAACTGCAACAAATACTTAAATAACTACATAGCATCTCTTAACTAATAGTAAATATATAAACTTCATCATTATTCTCATCTGCAAGGAAAAACTTCATTATTCATATTACAATTACTTCATCATTATCATCATCTGCAAAGAAAAACTTCATTATTCATATTACCATATTCTTCATACAACTATTCATCATCATTTATAATCATCTGCAAACAATAGACACTTCATTATTCATATTAATATTACCATTTACTTCATTCAACTATTCATTATCATTCGTTACTTCATATAGTATAGAGTTTCTTACTTCTAGCACATATCATCAGCAAAATTAACATCAGTAGTTCTGTCTGACAGCCGGCATCAATCGCCTCGTATTCTGAAAAAAAATAATTAGTCAGGACTGCTATCATACGATGTGTATAGTTTATTCTGGTTAATGCTTGTTAATTCTGATCCATTTACTCTTCATGACAAGAAATTGCATTTTCTTTCCTTCATTCTGATGGTAAAATTTCCATTTCATAGTAAACCACTGTGGTTGTTTAATTTATTTCTTTTTCACGGCATTGCTTTCTGAAAATGATGAATCAGGATTAATATCTTGCATTTAAATCACATACTCATTAAAAGAAAACTTGTTTCTAGTGATATAATTAAGCATACAGCATAGCATGACCGAAAACGTATTAGGTCAAAAACATAGACAGTTTTCAAGTGCATAAAATGTACACACAGTATCATAATGTAGTAGCAAAAAATGTAGAATAGTCAAGATGTTGAGATATCATAAGGCGAAATGTCAATGTCAATGTCAATGTCAATGTCAACTGGTGTTTGTTACATCTTAAACATTTCATAGTGCATACAGACAAAAATTCTACTTTCGATAGGAAAACAATCATACATACACAAAAAATCGAAAATGTGCACGGTCTGGTATATAATGACAAGAAAAGCGACCTGCTAACCTTACCTTGCTGGGCACTTGCCAGGAAAAAATATGATAAGCATCAGTAAGTGTTCATATTAATAACTGGAAAAGGCATTACAATGTGATAAATCAGGAAGTATGTTCATTCAATAAAGGGTTTAATATAGGAGACATGGTGATTGCCTTTGCTTTTTCTGGTTCTCAAAGTTTCAACATGTACTACATTGGGGTGAGGAATGCTGCTAATTCTGTATGGACCTGCGTATAGAAGCTCCAATTTACTGCATCTACTCTTTCCTCTGTTGGATAAATAGTGTGTATGTACTAATATCTTCTGTCCTATGTGAAAGTCACGGCGTGTACAAACCTGTTTTTGCTGTCTTCTCCGGCGCTCTGCGGCACGTTTGATGTTGCTGAGTGCAATGTCAATTATTTCATGGTGGCGTAGTCGACGAGATGTAGGAAAGGATACTAATTCTTAAAGTTTGATAGGTGGTTCAACATTTTTCAATATAACAGTCGGAGAGAGCATAGTAGATTCATTTGGTATGGAGTTAATTACATCCTGGAATGAGAGTATGTGTGTATCCCAGTCAATATGTCCTTTGTGGCAGTATATTCTACACAGTTTACCAATTTCTTTTATCAGTCGTTCAGAAGGGTTCGAAGAAGCGTGATACCTGGATATATAGATCGGAGAAATGTTTCTAGCTCGTAACATACGTGTCCATATAACAGATCGAAATTGCGGTCCATTGTCGGAAATTACTTTCAATACATGCCCTACATGAAACAAAAAATCTTTTACAAATGCATTCGAAATAGTTTTAGCAGTAGCTTTGCGTAACGGAGTGAAGGTAACAAATTTCGAAGTGAGTTCAACAGCGACAAAGATGTAACAAAAACCTCTATTAGATCTGGTAATCGGACCAAAAATGTCTACAGTGGCCATGTGTCTCAATTTAACGGGTACAATGGGATGTAACGGAGGAATATATGAAGTCTTGTCTGATTTAGCTTTCTGGCAGATTTTACATGACGTTAAAACTCGTCGAATACGTTTCTTCATGTTCGCAAAATCACAGTTCTGTCTCAGAATAAGAAAACATTTTCTGGCTCCGTAATGTGCGTAACTTAAATGAGTATACCAAATTAATTTGTTAACAAGTTCGTCAGGAATGCATAGTAACCAGTTGTTGCTGTCAGGGTGAGAGCGGCGAAACAGAATGTTATTGCGTACAGAGTAATGGTTTCTGATGGTAACGTTATTCCTATCTTGCCAAAGCTGTTTAATTTCTTTCCACACGTTGTCTTTGCTCTGCTCTTGTGCTATGTCTCGTAATGATACCGAAATAAAATTTTCGAATGCAACTTGTTGAATATACATGACGCTAAAATTTGCTTGGCAGAAGTTGGTTGCGATGTTTTGCTGATTGTTGCTGAGAGAACGGGATAGTGCGTCTGCTATAACATTTTGTGTACCGGGAATGTGAACAATTGTAAAATTAGATTCCTGTAAATAAAGTTTCCATCTGCTTAACCTGCCATGTGTAAATTTAGCTGAAAGTAAAGACTGTAAACGGTAGTATGTCTTCCATAAAGAAAATGCCTAAATCTCGTAAATGCCCATACAACACATAATGTTTCAAGTTCTGTGACAGAATAATTGTGTTCAGCAGGCGATATTTTTAATTACTGTATTACCGTCTTCTTCAATTTCCTGAAAAATGTGTACGCCTAAAGCTGTGTTACAACTGTCGGTGGCAATGGAAAAAATTCTGGTAGGATCTGGGTGTGATAAAAGTGGTGCGTTCAACAAAGCTTGTTTCAGATTGACAAATTCAGACTGTGCTTGGCTATCCCAGGACCAAATAGCGATTTTACCCGTCAATTGGCATAATCTAGGGGTGTCTAAAGCAGAGTAATGAATAAATTTACGGAAAAAGTTAATTAATCCCAAAAAGCTGCGTAGTTGTTTCTTCGTCGTTGGAACAGCAATGTCACGTAAAGCTTGAAGTTTCTCCGGGTCAGGCGCAATACCTACTGCTGAAATTACATGTCCAAGAAATTTTATGGAAGTTTTGCCAAAGTGCGATTTGCTAAGATTAATTGTGAGTCCTTGTGCACGAAAAGTTTGCAACCGTTGTTCAAGAATCAGATTGTGTTCAGACCAGTTAGCTTCTGCAATAAGAATGTCGTCTACATACGTTGTGATTCTGTCTTTTAATTCTGTCGGATGTATAGTATTCAAACCGCAAATAAACGCTGCTGAAGAAATTGTTAAACCGAACGGTAATTTACAAAATTGATAACAGTCACCAAAACAGAGAAATGCTGTGTACTTTCTGCAGTTCGGATGGAGCTGAATTTGCTAAAATACCGATTTCAAATCTAATGTGGAATAAACAGCAGTACCACGAAATTTCTGTAGAAGTTCTTCTAGTGTTTGAGGGCGATCTGTTTCATTAATAATAATGTCATTGATGTGACGCGAATCAAGTATGAAGCGAAGTGAGCCATCCTTTTTCTTAACATTAAGGAGCGGGTTTATGTACGGACTAACTGCCGGTTCAATAATTCCTTGGTCAAGCATAGCTTGTAATTCTTTCTTAACTTGTTCTCTGTGAATATATGGAATGGGATAATGTTTGGCTTTAAACGTGTCGTGCTGTTTAACTTGAAATTCATACATAAAACCGGACATAGTACCAGGGACGTTGTCAAAAAGTGGAGCTTCCTGTAAAAGAATTTTGCGTAGCTCTGTACGTTCGTCGTCTGTATTTGCACTGCTCTGTTTAACTTTATCAGAAATCATTTGCATAACGTCATAGTCGGCTTCGTCTGGTGTATTGTAGTTGTGAACATGCGTATCTGTGAACAATGTGGAATGACAGTTTATGTTACGTGATGCTTAAATGACCTGTGTCCGATTAATTGTTTGTTCTTCTGCAGATAAAGAGTGCTGAAATTCTAATCCCAGTTGTACATTTTCATTCTTTAACATTAAATAGGAACTTTGAAAGTCAATAATTGCGTCGTGTTGTACCAGAAAATTCGTACCTAAAATAACGTCTGTTGTCATTAAGGGAACAATCCAAAAATTTTAGTGAAACGTATGACCTGCAATACAAAATGATAAGTGTGTCTGTAACTTTACATCTACTCCTTTACTAGATACTGCTCCTTTTACTTTACTTGTGCCTAATGGTAACGTAGGATAAATATTCTCTTTGTTACATTCATTGAAGGTTTCTTCATTTATGACTGATATAGGTGATCCAGAATCGATTACTGCTGAAAATTTGGATGATCCAATCTTTACTTCAATGACAGGGTGGGAAATGGTTTTTTGAATAACTGGTTTTTCCTGCAAAAGAGTGTCTCGGATGTCGTCAAAAGTAATAACATTTTCGTGAACAAGATTCTCTGTGTCAAAAGTATTGCTTGCGTTGCTGGAAGACGCAACCTGTACTGTATCTAGTCAAATTCTTTCTGACGAGCTGTTATTTGCGGGAGGATGCTGTGGCATTTCAACTATTTGTACTGTTCTGTTATTTCTTCCTGACGTATTAGGTGCGGGATGATACCGACTGTCTAGTTCATTCATGATAATCTGTTGTTGTGGATGATTCTGCTGCTGGTAAGACCGACTGTTACGCTGAAAATTGTGCTCATTACTTTTACGTCTGTCATAATAATCATTGCTATACGGTGCATTGCGATACGAGTTGAAATTATGTGTCTTCTGTACGTAGTGATTTCCTTGCTGCTGTGCGTTACTGTTTGGTGCGGCCGACGCTATACATGCAGGCGGCGAAACATTAAAGTTTGGTTGACCTTGCAAACCACATTGTTGGTTAGGTATGCTAACCGGCTGGTTTTGTTGCTGTTGCGGGGAGAAGCCTCTGTTGTTACCAAAATGCGTTTGCTGTCGCTGATAATTTTGACGGTAGTGATAATTAAAATTTTGTCTGTTATTAAAATTCTGGTGGTTGTCATTCCTAGATTGTCTATCACCTTTGCTATTAAAATAGCATGGCTGGTCGTAATTACTGTATGCTTGTTGGCCTTGGTTATGACGTGAAAAATTTTTGTTTATGAAAGAATAATCTGATTGCTGAACTTCCAAAAGCTGTAGCAGATCTCTAAATGCCGAAATATTTTCTTTCTGCTGTCCTGTTAAAAGTGATACTGTGAACGATCGTGGTAATTTGGAAATACATAATTGGATAAGCGCTGATTCACTGTATGGGTCACGTAAGTATTGGTTTTGTTGTACCATGTGTTCAAAAAATTGCATGACAGTGGGAAAATTTGAGTTCTCATAATTCGGTAAGCTAATTAATTGATCCTTGATTCCGCGCTGTGTCGTTTTCGACCAATACGCTGACAGAAAAGCATTCTGAAATTCTTCTACCGAGTAGCATTGTCTCGCGATCGGTCTCATACGACTTGCCGGTTCGCCTTCCAAAAAACTGCAAATAAATTCAAGTTTGTGTGTTACGGGCCAAGTAGGTGGAAAAGCAAAACTAAATTGTTGTATCCAATCCAAGGGTTGAATTTGTGTTCTGTCACTCTTAAATACCTTAAATTTTCTCACGGATAGAAAGTGCTTATAATCAAAATTATCGTCCCTGTATGTCTGAACATGTTCAGGATTGTATGATAATCTGTTTGTCTGTGTCTGTTCGGAATCTAAGTCACGTACTCTCTGTAAATTACCTAAATTATACTGGCTGTGAGAGTGTGAGAAATGTTCGGAAACTGGTGTATGCTGTGACGTGTTAAAGGCTGTAACATTTTTCATTTCAGTCATTTCTTGCTGTAAAGATGACAATTTTCTACGCAATGTATTATTGGACGAAGTTATCTCACTGATTGTCTGCTGTAAATTTTGGAATTCGGGTGTTTGAAAGAAATTGGTGACGTATCGTCTGATTTGATATCATTGTTATTTTCGATAACGTCGATACGACTGGCCAATTCATCAAATTTTTCAGTCAGTGCTTTTATCTGATCGTCTAAAAACATTAATTTGTTTCTGGATTTTATGGGTGGTTTTGTTCAGTTTCTTAACGTCTGCTTTAATAGCATCGGGATCCTGTATTAATTCCAACTGTTCGAGTCTGCTGGTCATTGTCTGAAAGTCTACTGTGTGGGTGTCTGCTTTTGTTTTAAGAGTGGAGATTTCATCATGCAGTTCAGTGTTCAACTGTTTGATAGTATTAATTTCGTCTGATACTGTCGCAATGCTGGTGACTACGTATGTTTTTTGTTTTCGTAAATAACTTACGCTTGTCTTCCTGTCTCTGTGCCGTAATTATTTCCACGACTTGTTTCTTTACTTTATTCTGTTTCTGTATAAATTTACGGTAACGCGTTTCACTGTTTTGTAGGTGGTGATTAAAACGTTCGTCAATTTGGCTGTTCTGTTGGTCAAATTTCGTGTCTACTTTCGCATCCAGTGTGCGTGAAATTCTGCTGACATTAATTTAAACTCGTCGCGTAACTGTGTAGCGTTTTCAGAACATTGTTTAGCGGCTGCACTAATTTCATCTCTAAGTAATTTAGTTGTGGCTGCATGTGTATCACTTAATTATTGTGCCACAGATCTAATTTCTTCACTACTGTTCCTAGCACAAGCCTTAATTTCCTCACGTAATTGTTCTTTAGTATCATGACATTGCACGGCAACGGCTGTAATCTGTTCACTAAGTTGTTTGAAATTGTTGTCTTGTTTATCATTCGACTGTTTGGAATTGTTGTCTAGTTTTTCATTAAGTTTTTTGTAATTGTTGTCTTGTTTTTCGTTCGACTGTCTTGAGTTTTTCATCAAGTTGTAGCAATACTGCCATAACTTGATCCATGCCAAAAGTAGCGACTCTATTTTCTATGATGTGTGATGGTGTGTCTGCATGTGACACGTTTTGAATAACCATTTGGTCATTGTCCGATTCACGAAAAGGTTCGCTAATCGGATGTGCACTGTTGACCACTACATCGGAATCAAATAAATCTGACGTGTTTTGTGTATATTGGTCACCTTCGTTAGAAACAATTATCTGTTCGCTACGTAAATTTTGCAAATCAGGCGTGTCAAACTGGACAGCGTTCATTGTAACGGAACGTGCCGCGACATTAATTGTTACATTTACTGTGGACATAATTGAATTTGTTTGTTCATCATTAGGATCAAAATCATTACTAGTGATCGGCACGCACTGATTATCAGTAATTAGAGGATTATCGCTATTACACTGAGTGTCGCTAGTATTATCGGTCAAATTATTCGAGTCGGCTTTTTCACTCATTGCACATCGCGATGTACTGTTAGCAGTTTTTCGCGGCATTTCCACAAATCAAAGTTAAGCACAAAATCAAACAAGTACAAAGCAAAAATGGAACAAATACAGTAACAATAAAGAGCAATAAATTGCCGATGATCTGTGAAAGAAAGAGTGACAAGTTAGTAAATGCGTTGCGCCAGATGTAAACTACATTTAATATTAGGTAAATAAGAGCAGATATATATCTGACTATTACTCAGAAATTCACAAAGAAAATACGATCCTGGCCAGTTGTCGACAAGTGTAACCTCCCCACAAAATAAATTCCGTAACCTCCCAACAGTAAAAACAATATAATTATAACATTCACATATAAAGTGACCTCCCAACAGAAAAATTCCTAAACCTCCCAACAGTAAAAAATATAATTATGTCGTTCACATTCAGTATAACCTACCAACAAAAAAATTGCGTAACCTATCAATAATAAAATGCGACTAATCTCTCAATAAAATTGCGACTCACTTATAACCTTTCAATAATTGACTGTGAATTTAAACTGGTAAGTTTTGGACGTCAGCAGCGCTGTGTCATGGCCCTGAAACTTCATTCTGAATAAATTGAAAAATCTCACCTCAATTAGGTCGCTGGATAACGCGTATATATCTGCTCCTATAAGAAATTTTTCTGGCGCAGCCCTGTGCAATGCTGCCCGATAGATTTGCCATGTATAAAAAGAAACAACTGATTTTTCCTTTCAATAATCGGGATGACCAAGGATTGGAGAAATTAGTAAATTCTTTAAATTGAAATGAATGGTTGTCAAAAGCTACTTTTTATGAGAAAGATTATTATTAAGAGATTTTTAAAACATTTACATGGTACTTGATATAACAATACTACATATGCGGGGGCTGCTTTTACCGTATACTACAATGCTCAGGCTCCGCCATCGCTCCACCACGACCGGCCCAGCCAACACGATACTCCAGACTGCTCCCTACCACTACTACACAGTTCCTACTGCATACAACACTGCTCTTTGGTCTGAGATTCTCTTATAGCTCACATATCGCAGGCAGCGCGTGAGCAATCCATCGAAATTACATCTGCTCGAATACGCTAACAACAAATTCCTTAATCCAGAATGAGATTTTCACTCTGCAGCGGATTGTGCGCTGATATGAAACTTCCTGGCAGATTAAAACTGTGTGCCCGACCGAGACTCGAACTCAGGACCTTTGCCTTTCGCGGGCAAGTGCTCAGTCGTGCAAGGTTCGCAGGAGAGCTTCTGTAAAGTTTGGAAGGTAGGAGACGAGATACTGGCAGAAGTAAAGCTGTGAGTAGCGAGCGTGAGTCGTGCTTCGGTAGCTCAGATGGTAGAGCACTTGCCCGCGAAAGGCAAAGGTCGTGAGTTCAAGTCTCGGTCGGGCACACAGTTTTAATCTGCCAGGAAGTTTCAAATTCCTTAATCATGGACCTCTTACAATATTTATATTAATCACAGAAAGTTTTCATTACAGTACCTGATCAAACTCAGTAAACAATAGAGCCATGACAAGTTTCAAGACTTCGATGTAAAACAACAATCAATACAAGGTCTCTTAAAGTTGAAGTTCAGAGGTCATGCTCTGCTTACTGTCAGTTCCGTTCTAAGTATTCTAGACGGCGAAGTTCAAATGCAGTCTAGCTAAATCTTTTTCTGTGATGATAGCCAACTTAATTCCATTTACACAAAAATTACGAAGCTTCTAAATTAATACACAACAGTGCTATAAAATATTATGCGTCCGAGAAAGCGGCATGGAGTGGATGACAGCAGGTTTACCTTCGGTCGTCCGCTGCGCCTTTATATAAATAACGCCTTTGACGTAACGACTTCACTTCGCACCCATCGGTTCACGTCGGTCAAATGCCGCATTAGGCGCTGCCTCGGGTGACCTCACAACCATACTGCAACTAACCGCATGTTTACGGTACAAATACGAAGTGAACTCGCGAGGACAGTACGGCGTCCTGGATCGGTTAGATTTCGCAGATTAACTGTTTGAGTGCCGCCCGTTATGATACGAGAACAGAGTGGCAAGTAGTGAGATTAATTTCCACTTTGGTGGAGAGCAATTAACTTAGATTACTAGAAGTCAGGGCGAAAGACCATTTATTGGGAGCTTACCGTAGAGGTAAGAGGTACCGTAGAGGTAACGCGCTGCTTCCCGAGCGGGAAGGTGTGCCGGTCCCCGGCACGAATCCGCCCAGCGGATTAGTGTCGAGGTCCGATATGCCGGCCAGCCTGTGGATAGTTTTTCAGGCGGTTTTCCATTATCACGGCGAATGCGGGCTGGTTCCCCTTATTCCGCCTCAGTTACGCTGTGTTGGCGATTGCTGCACGAACACTGTTTCCACGTACGCGTACACCATAATTACTCTACCACGCAAACATCTGGGGTTACACTCGTTTGGTATGAGACGTTCCCGGGAGGGTCCACTGGGGTCCGAACCGCACAATAGCCCTGGGTTCGGTGTGCGGCGGCGGTGGGGTGGGTGGACTGCTGTTGCGTGTTGTGGGACTATGAACCATTGAGGGCTACGGCGGGACGAAGCCTCTCCGTTGTTTGTAGGTCCCCGGTTCAATACATACATACATACCATAGAGGTCGCGTCTAAACTGCTCATAGTGCTATTTATGATAGAGACATCATCATCATCATCATCATTTATTATTATTATTATTATTATCAGGAATATTACTGTACTGTGCGTGTGAAATTTTCTTAGATATAATTGAGTGAGTTAAAACTCAAAGCTTTTATTTATATAGTGCCTGATCCCACTGAGTAAACAGAGTGTGGAACTATTTTAGAGAACAAAAGAAGAATGTGGACTTGCAGACTGGAAACTATGGTCAATATGTTCTCCATCGCTTTTTGGGAGACCACAAGAATAGTTTTCAGGAGCTCGTATAAGACGGCGAACAATATTTCTTATTACTTATTAACCCGCCGGCCCACATTGGGCAGAGCCTGCCACCATCTCAAATAGCACTTCTTGTTCACTATTTCTGCCGTGTGCACGCAATAGATGTTCTAAATATTAAAAAAATATAGTGCTTACATGAATAACATAGTGTTAGAAAGGCACTTTCGAACGTTTTTCTGTTCTTGAAGGCGTATTTTCCCTGTAATACGACACATTTGTCCTCGTTTATGTAGCTTGTTTCTTGTTGATATATTTCGAATAACCAAGAAAAGAAGGACGTGTTGTGAAAAAGATGCTTTCACAATACATTCAATTCCACTTTTACTGTATTTGTATCGATAGCAAATGAAGCTGAAACTACGAGACCAACGTTGCTTACTGGTACTGCTTCTTGTTCGTTACATTTTCATCTTTAACCTCTTATGCACAACATTTTCAATGTTCACGTTTGCAAAGCGTAAAAAGCATATTTTGTTTTAACATGTATGTAAATCATTCTTTTTTAGTAATTACAGCCTACCCTGCGTAACATATAGGCCTACCTTTCCAACAGTAGCTTGTTTACTTCTTTTCCCGGAGTATATCCCGTCAGTAATTCTGTCAGTTTTTCAGGTATAACCAAAAATACCACAACTGAAGTGTACGTCTACGTTGATCATCTGCTTCATTTTACTTTTGAACTTCATTTTGTGGTTTTCAAAGTATATACGTAAGCATATTCCATGCTTTGTGATATACCAATAGTTAGTTAGTTTCATGTCCCATGTATCAATTTCACGATAAGTCGTAACAATGTGGATCACGTCAATTTATATCAACATTAATTTTTTTTGGGAATATACCTCCAAGCTGACCATTTATTAGTTTCCTTTGTTTTGTAATTAAAGTTAGACAAGTGATAGTCGATAATTCCTATCCATCACCACTTACATGTTACAACTATAGATAGTCTTCTGGGGAATCGGAGGAACTGACTTGAAGTGCAGTAGATTATTTACAACCAACTTCATGAGGAAGTAACTGTACTGTGAAGCGGTTAGATTGCCACTCACACGCCGAGCAGCGGGCAAACACGTTGACAAAAGTGTTCACGTAAGTTTTTGGCCAAACCCTTCTTCAGAAAGGACGCAAAGTTCGCCCCCCCCCCCCCACACACACACACACACACACATGACCGCTGTCTCCACCTGTTCTAGCTAGAATCTGTTTTAAAGAGGGAAGAAATGTGAACAATGAATAATTATCGGCAGGAGGAATTTAGGATATGAGGTGCTTCATCAACGATCAGCGCGGTCACGAACCCGCATGTTGAGCAGGAAGGAAACCGTTCATACAGTATGGCACGGATGTCGGAGCGTTTGCGGTTTGGAAGGCAATGAAAGATAAAGGAGTTAAAGTAAACCATAAATCATGTATACAAACGGAAATATTGTTTGAACGGCTCCACTTACCAATGAAATGTGATACTTTTAAACTTTAGATTACGATCGGATCGATTAGCACACCCGTAAACGTCGCAAGCTGGCATTTTTTATGAAACCCATACTTCTCCTCACAATCAAAGCACCCGATGGTGTATGCCCGCATCTCGTGGTCGTGCGGTAGCGTTCTCGCTTCCCACGCCCGGGTTCGATTCCCGGCGGGGTCAGGGTTTTTCTCTGCCTCGTGATGGCTGGGTGTTGTGTGCTGTCCTTAGGTTAGTTAGGTTTACGTAGTTCTAAGTTCTAGGGGACTGATGACCATAGATGTTAAGTCCCATAGTGCTCAGAGCCATTTGAACCACCCGATGGTGTCTGGGATACGACCACAGAAGTCGATAGATACCGCCAGCGGTCGAAAGTGGGCACGGGCACGTCACAGTGGACATCACGGGGAAGTATCAACGCGGTGAACCATGGAGGTATAAATGCAGTCAACCTAAATATTTTGAGCTATATAAGATAGTGGACGTCGGCTTTCAGTTTGTGACAACCATGGGAAAAACAATCTCGAGTAGGCTCTGCACAACCGTCTGCATGAAGGGTAGCGAGGTGATCCACGAAAGTGTGAAATGGACTGATTACATCGGCAGAGTAGTAGGTAAAGCAAGAGGCAAGCTTCGGGCCAGATAGGTTGTAGGCAAAATACAGTCAATCTGCAAAGGAGATTCTTTACGAAACGCTAGTGTGACTCATCCTAGAATGTTGTACAACAGTGTATAAAAAGAAGGATAGCACGAATGTGAGCCCTTTGGGACCTCAAAGACAAAATTAAATTGCTACGCGCACAGAAGTATTTAAGCAGTAATTCTTCCCGCGCTCTACATGCGAGTGGAACGAGAGAAAACCCCTAATCGTGATACAGTCGGAAGTACTCCCTGCCATGCACTTCACAGTGGTGTAGATTGTAGATACGTTGTGGAACTGTTTGAAACGTATTCTTCCTGCCAAAGCGGAAAAAGTGGTAGGAAATCAGAGAGAGAGAGAGAGACAGACAGACAGACAGAGAGAGATGATGAAAATAAAGAATAAAAACATGTGCATGTAAATGTCTGTGTATTTTTCTAAAGCAGCAAATTGCATTAGTGTTGGTACGAGTACGAGTACGAAACGCTAAGCAAAATGTTTGTAGAATTACAGTAACTACAAGTGCTTGAACGAGCAGGAAATGTCAGCGTAGCAAGTATACTTGCTTCTGAAACTTATCTGGACAGCTGTGGTATAAGGTAAGAGTATGATGCCAATAACTGTTTTAATTTACTTTTCACCGCGGGTAGCCATATATTTCGCTTGAGAAAGTTTGCGGTTAATGGAGCAGATGGCTGAATTTTCCGCTCTTTGCAGCTAATCGAGGTACTGTTGCATCCTGCCACCTGACGGCGAGATCGTCAACTATCGCACACGCGCTCCCTGGTATCGCTAAGCGGAACTATGACGCAGCCCAAACGGAACATACACCAGCAAATCTTGGTGGCATTTACCGAAATATTATGTGTAGGCATCTGACACAGATGGTTACGATAACGCACTGAATGGTTTCATTACATTGTTCTGAGAACTTGCTGGATTTTGGTTCGTCCAGCTTCTGCAGACGCGTCCGTGCTGTAGCTTTTACTACGCATCACCCACGCCTTCCCGTAATAACTTTGACATCTGCATTAAAGATGTGATTTTAGGGTAATCTGGAACGTACCAACCCTTAATAATTATTTTGCTGGTAGTATCGTTGGTTTAGCAAACTAATTATGACGTCTGGAGTAGTAAGTAGTCATTTTATAAAAAAAGTGAAACTTAAAAGCTGAATTTGAATAATAATAATTCCTGCAATATCAAAAAAGTTATTTTCTTTTCGAGCTTCTATTTTATTTCTTCACTACATTTCATGCCTAATTGAATTAAATTGCACTATTTTCTTAAAAGGGATATTATTTTCGGAAAAATATACTGATCATGTTTTCAACTTTGTCGGCGACTTAAAGTTTTGACTCTACATATCTCGCCTGCTTTACATATATGCGATCGCTCATTGTCAGTGAAATCGTATTAATTTGGCTGCATGATCGAAAGACTCGAGACAAATTCTCAGGGAAGGTTTTAAAAAATACACTGACGACTAGTAGCAATCTACGTTGAGCCTTCCGTCTGATATGTGACGCAGTAACAATTTCTGCTTCTCTTCGTAGTGCTTGAAGTCTCGAAGAATATATGCGGCACCATTTCTGTGGGAAGCAAAAGACATGAACGTCACTGATCGAGACGTAAAATATTCAAGTAACATGAAGCCTACAGACCTCAGTATATGCAGCATAACTCCTTCACAATCCTTTCCTTGGATAGTTTCATCTGAAAGTCAAACATTTATTCGTGCAAAAGCTTATTTTCTTCACTCGTTATTGTATTTCTGATTATTTTATTCACACAATTATTGTAAAAGTAATAAACGGAGAGGTAAGCTTTCGTGATTTCAAAAAGACACAAGTATTCTTTAATCGCTGATGAGAAAATGAGAAGACAGCTGAGCTATGAAAAAACTTTATTTCACCTCACTGTAAGAAAGATTTATTTTAAATGTAACTGCAAACACGGAAAGCGGATGGATATTAATCAGAAACAGGGAGAATCAGCAGTCAATCTATTTTATGTAGTTTGCGAAGCGTGCTGCTAAATAAAATGACGAAAAATTTCCGCTCAGAACACGTTGGTGAAATCATAGTTTTCATCGAGATTCCCGACAAGTTCACATCATAGCGGTTACGCTATACCTCCGCGCGCGTGGCATGGCCTAAGAGAACGGTACTAGTTCAACGTAGCTGCAGTGGGACTGATATGATTCAGCTTAAGCGGTGCGCTTCAGTCCGTGCGGAAATGGTCTGTTGGATGTGTGCGCGGTTGCGAAGCGCGTTCGTTTTGTTCCAGCGTTCGAACCTCTTCGATGTTCTAAATTTTTATTTCTTACTTTTATTTTTTACTGCCTTCATTGCATTCATAGATTCATATTACGAAAGCATTTTCGATACGAAGTGATTTTTTCCACTTGCTTCACGGTATACTCATGTTAGGAGTGCAATCGCTCTGTCGAGGTTCTTCCTTTGAATGAATTTCATGGCACCCTTTTATCTGCGGCAATTCACCTATACTGACTATTCATATCACCAAGAAGTAATATAGTGAAGTTAACAGCGTAAATCAATGACAGAAAATTGTTTTTCTTGGCCGATATGTAAGCCAGATTTCACCCACATCTTCTTTGAGTGTGCGGTCTTACTGATCATTCTGACGCAGAAATAAAATTCCCAAGCCATGTTACAAAAAAGTAACTACGAAGCAAATTTTAACTGCTCTTTGAGTACGACTTCGGGTACTGGTATCGTCACAAGTACGTAAAAAGCTCGTTTCACCCGATCAGGTAATTAGATTTTTCTGCTCGTTTTTCTCAGACCTAGGTCTTATTGTAATTCGATTACTGATGACTGGAAACTTAGAATCATTATCCCAGCAACACTCCTGCATGCGCGAATAAAAATGATCTTTTATGGCCCCAAATTTGTTAGAACGACCAGCTACGAAACTGCTTGGTTCAAACAATGGATAGGCACGCCCATTATCACCAAGCGATCCTCTACGAAAACACTGTCACGCGCAATATCGTTTTATTAATTTTTCTCCGGCAGTGATGTCAACTGTGTGTTATTAGCAATAATTGAGGAATTCGTAATTCCGTGGTAGAAAACACTATTACGCTATAGCGGAGTTTCCTCCTTAGCGACAATAGTGACGGCTTGTCGGCTATGTCAAATAATCTAGGCACTGTGCCACTTTAAATGCAGCGAACAAAACTTTACGTAACACTAAAAGTAAACAACATCCTGCAGCATGTTCGCTGCTAAAGCGAAACATTTATTGTTACTAAATTTATCCAAGAAGGAAGAGCAATCACGTTATATTGTCTTTCTTTTTATTAAAGAGTTCGTAAGTTTGAAGACACGCCGCGCCCCAAGAACATAGCTTTAAATAGCCTAATATATTGGGTTCGTGCATAAATTCGTACCTTTTTTCCAGAAGTTTAAAAAACGCAACAGACACCTGAGACTTTAGTCATCAATAATACATTCCCCTCCACTGTTCTCCAGTCAGACAACACGAGTAACTTTTCGATTCCGCGATTGCCGAAATCGCATGGTTCTGGGGCGAAGAACTCGTTGAGCCATGTTCGGAGTGCATTTTCTTCCGGCAAGCAACTTCCTTAATGGTTGTTCGAAAGTGAGCAGAAAGGTTCAATCTGAGGACAGAAGATCAGGTGAATAAGGTCGGTGTGGAATGATTCCCAACTAGGGTTGCCATCCGTTCCGATATATCGGAACCCTCAGCGTTATGGAGTTTCTTGTCCCGACATACCGACAAGACTCAGTTTTGTCCCGATTTTGCAAAATACTGTTACGAGCTTTGATCAAATACTGAAGTAACACTATCTGTTAGTGCAACATGTAAATACAGCCTCAGTTAGTTTTATTTATGTCAACAAGTTTATGTTGAGAGGTTGCGTCACAGATGGCGTTGCATGTTGCTTATCCTGTATCGACGATGCAAGCACCTTCTAGATCTACCGCTATCATCGGAGAAAACACCAGCCCCAGATCTACGATATTAAACTTGATGGTGACGCCCCCTCCCTCCCCCGCTATCGAGAGGCAGGACAACAAAATTTTTTAAGAAATCGATTTTTCAAAAATATGTTCATTTTGTAGAGCACATATTTCTGAAGAGTTTGATGTAATCAAACATTTATGTTCGACTAAATGCAAGACATATTGTTCGGTTTTAAGTGTGCCAAAGTGCAGTGCCACGCCTCTTCACACAGCATTCCTCCATCGCACGTCACTGTATTTCGCTCTGTGAAATTCGAACGTGTATATTTCATAGTGGAAGCCATCAAGCCTATAACCAAGACAGTGGAAATTAAAGCGTCTTGTGGTGCCTCTCTCGCTCACAGTCGGCCCGTTTGGCAACCTAGGTCCCCCCTCCCACAAAAAAAAGAAAAGCCTCACACTCTTTGTGACCGGGAGAATAAGAACTCTTCAGAAAATTTGCACTCTTTATTGTGTATTAGCTAATAACTTTCTCTTTTGTGTGACATAAAATTAAATATAAGAAACATAAAACCAGTAAAGACAGGAGACCAGCAAGATAGTACACATTTCTTCAGTCCTTAGGTCCTAGTATTTTTTTCTTTCTAATCTTGCTACAGCTTTACACGACGTGCTTTCCTCATCAAACTTCGTCAAATTTTTGCTACATGAAAAAACAAAATGTCGTCGTCTAAAACTGAAAAAAGCTGTTAACACGAGTAGTACCCAAGAATGATACTGTTTCTGGATTTGATTACATCTATCTTGTCACCGCCTGCTAGATAAAACGAAATAGGCCTTTCTAATATTGCAGCAGTTGTAAAACAGGCCAAATAAGCGAGACTTTTGGCACTAACGATCATTTCTATGTACCTCATTTACATAAATAACACGAAGCACCAAAATCAAATGCCTATTACGCCTAATACAAGCAAAAAGTTTTATGTTAGGAAATAGTTTCGCATTTCATTCATACGCTCTACTTTCTCAAGCTTGAGATCTAGAAGTAGTAGCAGTAGTAGTAGTACGAAATTTTTATATAAATTTGAAATCGTCATTTTCTTCCATATCATCTGTTGATGTCCCCGTTGCTTCTCCTTCCTGGTTCTAACAAACAATATCGTCATCACTAATTCTGCAACTATTCCTGCCATTGTCAAAACTTACTCTTCACTAACCCTGCCAGAATCACAGCTACAGTTATCCCGCGTTTATTCTCCGGTTAGGCTCTGGCTCTGAGCTCTATGGGACTTAACATCTGAGGTCATCAGTCCCCTAGAACTTAGAACTACTTAAACCTAAGGACATCACACACATCCATGCCCGAGGCAGTATTCGAACCTGCGACCGTAGCGGTCGCGCGGCTCCAGACTGTAGCGCCTAGAGCCGCTCGGCCATCCGGTTAGGCGTTATTACGTTTTCGTACAACGCGTTTTCCAAGAATGGAACTTAAAGCGGCTGATAGCCAGAGACTGCGTGCAACTGATGGTGTAGCGATCTGGCAAAAGTTTTCTGCTAAAATTTCATTTTCTTCGATTCACCGAGAAGCTAATAGGGTAAATGTGCCAAAGAGTGTGCAGTCCCAAATAGAGCGGAGCTTGTGTTCCTGACAGTTGTCTAAACTGATCAGGTCGACACTGACGTAGTTGCATTCAGAATGGTATCAGAAACACCTCGTAGAAGTTGTGTGAAGAAATACTGTGCTTTCGAAGTGAAACAGGTAAGAAGCACTTTTTAGCTTTCTTGATATAGTTCTGGTAGTCCGTTGCATAAATTATATGCAGAACACACGAGTAATAGCCTTTAATTCTTGATTGCATTTTGAAAGGCTAACTTGCAATCTACCATACTGCATCCACATACAGGGTGACACAGAATAACAGGAATGTTTGAAATGAGTAGTGGCAACCATGGACAG
Source organism: Schistocerca piceifrons (assembly GCF_021461385.2). Lineage (NCBI taxonomy): Eukaryota > Metazoa > Arthropoda > Insecta > Orthoptera > Acrididae > Schistocerca > Schistocerca piceifrons. The sequence continues at coordinate 284,906,964 of NC_060142.1, read as the reverse complement.
GTGGCAGCACTGCGGGTTCGTGAAAGTTAGCAAGTAAACAGTTCGGAATTTCAGTAATTATAGATCAGTGGAACGGACAACAGCGTGGACAACGATTGTTTGGTAGAGGCGCAGAGGGAGTTTCGACTTTTTTATAATTTAGGACGTCATGATGCCGTTCCGTCGAAACACGAGATAAAATGCTAGGTTAATAACTTTGAAGAGACTGGGTCTGCCCTCAAGAAGAAACCCAACAGGACGACCAAGAAATGTGCGTTCTCCAGCGAACACTGATGTTGTACGCGAGTTGTCTTACGGAGCCCACGGCGTTCAATTCGTAAGCAAGCAGCAGTGGTTGGAATGTCCCGGGAGAGTGTTCGCAGAATTCTTCATCTTGATTTAAAATTTCATCCATACAAGCTACAGATGGTGCAACAACTGAAGGACAACGATTACCGGTTACAATTAGGATTCTGTCAACAAATAATAACAAAAATAAACAATGACGATGAACTTCTAACAAGTTGCGGATGTCAAATGAGGCACATTTTTGTCTCACAGGTTATGTGGATAAACAGAACTGCCGTTACTGGACAAACACAAATCCTAATGACGTTCATGAGCGCCCTTTATACGCTAGTAAAGTGACAGTATGGTGTGGTGTTTCATCACATGGGATTATCGGACAGTATTTTTTCGCAAATGAACAGGGAAACTAATGACTATCAATGGGGACCTTTATGTGGAGATGTTACGAACTTCCGTTACACCTGCATTGGACAACTTTCCAAACGTTCAAGAAGCCTGGTTTCAACAGGACGGAGCGACACCACACACTGCGCGGTAATCAATGCCATATGTGCGAGAATTGTTTGGCAACCGTGTGATCTCACGATTCGTAACATCCCCTGGCCCCGTAGATCGCCAGATTTACCCGTTTGTGGTTTTTCCTTGTGGGGTTACCTCAAGAGCAAAGTCTACATGACTCGACCAAGAACCCTGGATGAGTAAGATAGAGAATTCGGGATACAATTCGCAGTATCGCAGCTGAGATGTTGCATCGGTCAATGACGAACCTCAACAGGAGATTTCACAAATGTATTCGTACAGGAAGTCGCCATCTAAAGGACGTAATTTAAAAAAAATGATAAATCCTATCAGTGTTTCGTAAATGGCAAAGTTGTAAGGTTTCAATTACTATAGATATAATTTCTTTCCCTCATCGCTTCTAGTTTTATTGGATTGTGGTAATGTTCACGTTTTTCTGTGTCACGCTGTATTTTGCAAATGTGACGCGCGCTGCAGTCTGTTGACTTCGCTTGGAATCATTGTTCCTGTACGAAAGAGCGCGCATATAAAGTGCGTTCCGTTTAGGACACAATTGAAAATTTGTACCACTTGAATGTATTGTGGAGTCTGACGAATAGGTTTTATTTCTGAAATACTTCAAATTAGGTTGCCGCTGCTCTTGGCACGAAGGAGTATGTTTTAAGGAAAAGACTGAAAGCTGTGAGTAAAGAGCATAGATTTTAGCGTTTCCAGAGAACTGGGTCCTCGGTATTAAGTGTGGGAGATAGTGGCACAAACAGTGTTCTCCATTAGAGAACGATATTGCGTTCATTTGTTACGTTTGGTAAATGCGTACTCTTTGGGCATATTTTGCATAGTCTTAAGCGCAGTTGAACGAAAGAGTGCGCATTTTCAACTTTTCGTATTTTTTAAAAGTTCAATAAAAGTATTACCTCTCTACTGCTGTGGCTTTCTTAACAAGTAAGTTTTGTGTTAATAAATATAAACCTAAGATTATTTTGCTTTTCTGTTCATAACAACCCAGATATTTAAGATTATTTCTTAACTGTGTAGTCTTAGGTATTGTTCCCCTGTGTAATCATTTTTACGTGTTATTCCTATTAGTCCACTCTGGTAGCCTGAAACTATGGATTTCGCTAGTAATTATAACAACGTTGATCATTCACACGCCCTGTCAATCACATAAACAAACAGCGACTGACATTCACCCGTTCTGGTTTATTCGGCTCAGGTCGCATAGCCCAATCCCCTTTTGTCTGCGTGAAAGCTTTTTTTTTTTTTTTTTTAATCTAGATGCGACAGGGATTCGCCTTGCAGAGACATTATGTACGCTATGAACGCATTCAAAATGCAGCTCAGGATTCGTTCAGAAATTAACTCAGAATGTGTTAAAAAAGCTTAAAAACCAATTTGAATGCGTTTCAAAATCATATGAATAATCGATAGAACAACGGGCTCTGGATGCCAGGTGCTTTCTTCAAGAATATGAATTTGGCGCCCCCTGAAATTGCCACAGGGGGCAGATACCCCGGTTTGGCCCTTTCACCCCTCCCTGCCCCCACCCACCAATCCGGAGCTGGCAAATATCAGACTTCTCCAGCAGTATGGGGCTGGAATTACTTAAGCAGCGCCACGCATAAGAATCGGGCAGTTCCCATTTGAATAGCGATCTGATAAGACAATTCTTTATAAACGTAATACGAACAAGTGCTAGTTGGTTATACCTGAAATGTCTACCGCAGGTAGATAGGACCTGAAGTTACGTATTATTACACAAAAGAGTGGTCTATTGTCAACAAAGGACGTACAATTCAGGGAGTGTTTTGTGAGATTTGTAGCTGTTTCCACTCAGTAACTCTCAGAGGTGAAGCAGATGTGAGGCATCCCATTTCTACGAAAAATCATACGAATAGATTCGCAGTAGCATCGACATCAAGGCCTATTTCTACATTCACGATTAAAGAAGATACCCAGGAAGAATTGCTCGTTGCTGATGCAGAACTACCAACAGCTTATAAAGTTTTCAAGCGTCATCAGTCCTTCGGTTCTCTTGGTTGTACCGTAAAACTGAATTCCGTTATGTATCCTGACTCTTCTGGAGTCTATAGCCAGGACCAAAACTACATCGATCCTTTAAAATATTTTCGCACCACACTCTGTGTCCGAATGCATAAAACAATTGCAAGAAGTTTCATTTTATGGCATAGGCACTAACGCATCGAACCACAAAGCTGAAAAGATGTTTCTTTTCTTTGTTCAATACTTTACTGAAACTGATGGAATCCAACAGAAGCTGTTGAAATTTGATTCGCTGAATAACGAAACTTCGGAGACGTTTGTAAAGTTTGGTCCAGACACTTTAATAACCCTGATACAACTGCAAATTCTATTAGATAAATTAATCGCTTTTCGTGGAAACGACACCAGTACCAGCTTCTGAGGGCTTCATCAACGCGGCCAGCAGAATGGGTTTCACCAAATTAAAGAGGAACTAGGAAAAAATATAGAAGGAATTAGATGTCCTGGCCATATTCTCCATAATACTACAACCTCTGATAATAAACTTCGGTGAATGAAGTCAGAACGGTCGCTCGGGCAACACTGGCGATTCACAACGCTACACCTGCGTAGTGGCCGGTGTTGGCAACCTGTCCCCATCGTAGATCGATTGAGCATCGTGTGTGTTCCGTGTTAGACTTGTTGGACGAAGTGCTTGTTTAGTGCGTTGGTTCTGAACTGAGAACAGGAAAATGAACGAGCAAAGAATCAATTTTAGCCGGCCGGAGTGGTCGAGCGGTTCGTGTCGCCGCACTCTTGTTAAATGAAATAGCGCCGGCCAGCCAGGACGCCTCAATAGACGTTCACCATATCCCAAATGAACTTTACCACCTAAAACATTTCTTCGTAGAATATAGCTACATTAGACTGGGAACACCCGAGAAAGATGTCATCAAAGTCAAGAAAATATACCAAAACTTAATGAACTTTCAGACCAAGAACATCATAGAACAAAAATACGTCGGTCACTCTTGGCTTGTTATCTGGAGGAAAATACACCACCCGTATTTACCAACAATAGTGCGGTCATTGTGGTACTATTTGGTGAATAGGAAATTTCCAACGAACTCCAGACTACATTCCATTCACCTGGCTGATTCCCCTTTGTATACCAATGCAACCTGATTGATACAGATGAACATGAATTTGTCTGTGGAAATGCGAATAATATATGGTAGTCAATCAGAAAAAAATTAGCAACTATGCAGAGAAAACCGCTTTATTTAATAACGCCAGCGTGCCTTTTATACCCGGAAGAAGAACTATAGGCCGGCCGAAGTGGCCGTGCGGTTCTAAGCACTGCAGTCTGGAACCGCGAGACCGCTACGGTCGCAGGTTCGAATCCTGCCTCGGGCATGGATGTGTGTGATGTCCTTAGGTTAGTTAAGTTCTAGGGGACTAATGACCTCAGAAGTTGAGTCCCATAGTGCTCAGAGCCATTTTTTGAAGAACTGTACCCCACCTGGAAGAAAAATGCCGTCAACTGGTTGAAGAGACACGCGGTATTTTACCTGCTGTCCAGGAAACAAAGGAGCGAAGGAGATTTTTAGACGTACATTTCCGACCAGCATCACAAGCTACTACACATGAATAATTATTATGATACATACGCCAACTTCCTCAGAAGAATAGTCATGTGAACTCCATTTTCGTTGATGCGATTCAGACCATGAAGAAACGAGAGACAATTTGATCTTTGAAAAACAAATACGACCAAGTGACGAACATCACTATCTGGTTTAGACTTGGATTTTTTCTAAAATGCCAAGGAGCCGTAATTAATTTTAGTTTGTTTTATTACTTTTAAATGTCAGTTGAAAAAAAAAGAAAGCGGTTCTAGGAGCTACAGTCTGGAACCGCGCGACCGCTACGGTCGCGGGTTCGAATCCTGCCTCGGGCATGGATGTGTGTGATGTCCTTAGGTTAGTTAGCTTTAAGTAGTTCATAGTTCTAGGGGACTGATGATCTCAGAAGTTAAGTCCGATCGTGTTCAGAGTCATTTTTTTATCAATTTTAAGTTTTGTTTTAAACTTGGCAAGGCTCCGAAAGAAAGGCATGCAATGCTGGTACGTGTTCGTAGGGATCAAGTGTGCGCATGATAGCGGATGAACTGCAGATGAACTGTGAATTAGTTAGGGAAGAGGAAAACGAGTTGCCCTCTTGCAACACATCACTTGACTGACGATCAGAAAGGAGTCACGTTTGGAGGCTTCACAGGATTTTGTCGAAACGGTGGATGCGACACCCAATTTCTAGAACCGTACTGTCACTGAGGAAGAAACCTGGTGTCTCCGGTACGACACTGAAACGAAACGACAGAGAACGGAATTGCGTTCTTCGACATCACGTGGTCGGAAAAGGGCCAGAGCCGAAAAATCACGCATCAAAACGATGCTCATCACCTTTTTCGACAGTCAGGGCATTATCCACAAGGAATTTCTACCTGAGGGAACGACGTTGAACGATGTTGAAATTTTTACTCGTTTCATGCAACATCTACGCAAGGTGCGACCCCAGTACGCACAACAAGGTTCGTGGCTTTTTGTTGGCGACAACGCTCCCCCACACACAGCCAATATCGTCAAACATTTCCTGGCAAGAAAGGGGATGGTGCAACTTGAACATTCACAGTACTCGCCGGATCTCAGTCCTCCAGATTTCTTCCTATTCCCTCGCCTCAGACTCGCTTTGAAAGGAAAAAGATTTGTCGATATTCCTGACATCCAACGAAACGTGACTCGCCTTTTGAACACCACCCCAAAGGAAGACTTCGTGCAAAGTTTCCAGAATATGTATCGCAGAGCTCAGCTGTGCATAGTTACGGAAGGTGACTATTTCGAAGGACAGTAAGGTAACTGTAATTCATAGTTCATCTACGTTAATCTTACATGACTATTCACCGAACTTTATTGTCAGAGGTTGTATGTCAAGTGCTGCTGGAATCTTAACTGTCGGCATTGAAACAATCGTCATGAAAATATTTGTTTATTTTTCAATGTACACGGTGAGGAAAGAGAAGCTGAAAGAGTTCTGCTTATATGTTGATGTCAGTCATTAGACTATGCATGGGGGCCTAATTATATTTTAATATGCAAATAATTTTTATTTTCTGTCGCTGTCTGTCCGGTTACGCAGTCTCGTACCGGTTGGCCCTGACTGGTATTAGTATGCAATCTGACTGCATAGAACAACAAAAAAGAATGAAACGAAATTTCCGTTAACACAATTAATTAATAAAGTCCCCAGCAACTATAAAACCTAGGAAACAACAAAACACAAGTGCAGCTGTTCTGTGTGTGGAAGTGTGCTTCAACGTACTCATCTGGCACGGTTCCTCCTCAACAAGACCAGATATTTTAAACATCATTTATACTGAAGTAATTAAAAAAAAACCAGAAATACTATAATTGCACATAGAAACTAGAAATACAGTCTAATACAAGAACACGAGCCAGATGCTTTGTTGACTGATCCTGTAACCAATAGGCATTATTGTTCAAGACATTGAAATAATACCAAAAAAAAGGAATTTTTTTACCTTCATATATATTGACGAAAAGCACATTACAGCATCCCTAATCCAACAACATCTGGTGTCTAGCCCATCAAAACAATACTACAAGTTCTGAACAAGCACTCTCCATGAGAACTTCTCAACAACGACTCACCACTGCTACATCTCAACGAGCACTGCCTACTGCGACTTCTCGATAAGAACTTTCCACTACGACTTCTCAGCAAGCACTGCCCACTACGACTTCTCGACAAGAACTGCCAGTGGAGGCGGCTGAATAATACTCTTTGGCGCAATCTCTGGCGCTGTGGCTCAGTGTAGCCACCTTTCAACTATTCTACCTCACTCAAAAACAAGGTAGCTGTCGATAACGCCCGCAGTTGAGAGAATTCTTAAGCCTTGGATTCCATTACACCGAAGACAGGCCACCTAAAATAATTTCAAATTTTTTCAGTAGTCTAATCAGTGAAATTTACTGTCAAACTTGGCTCTGTTTGAAAAAAAAATGTAGAAAGCGTGGAGAAGACTAAAGTCTCTATGAGCGAAATAAGAAATATATACTGACACTCGTCTGAATGAAAGGAAGACTGCCAGTTTCATTAGCCTGCAAACCGAGATGAAATTGAACAAATTAAAGAGTGAGGATCCTAAACAAGAAATCATTAATTTGTTTTTGAAATTCGAGGAAAAGACAATGGTTTTCTGTGTCATAACATGTGATTACTAAGAGAAATGGGCTATTTATTTTAACAAATATCAAGCATTTGATTCGATGACGCTATCTGAAATCCCAGACTGGGTGATGGCTGGAAACACTATTATATACCTGACTAGAAATGGTGTGAAGGCTTCAGGAATATATGTACCTGAAGATCTTTTTAGAAACTAAGTGTGACTCAGGAGAATGGAAGTCTAAACAGTCTGTGGAAGAAAGATGGATTACTTTCTTAAGGAAACCAAAAATCCTGCACGCAAATCTCAACTGCTAAAATTATGCGAGTATTTGCTTTCTATTCCCGCACGCAACGCCACTGTGGATAGAGTATTTTCGCTTAGGTCGGCCCAGTGGACTGATGAAAGAAATCGACTACTTACAGGGACAGTGGAATCAATCTTACAGTGCCAGTTTAACTAGAAGGTGATTTGCATGGGGTTTTATAAATACATAAAAGGGAAAAAACATTTGCTAAATAAGGTGAAATCTTCCTAAAAATAAGGTGTACGAGCTACTTCTGCCGCAACAGGTTCCATTTAATTGTGTTCTAAATAAAAATTAACTATATGAAATAAATTTTTCACTTTATTTCTACACCCCCATCACAGAGTGTCCCAACGTGTCCCAGCTAGATATGCAACCATATTCCCAACCCAACTTCTGTATAGTGTTTTTTGTCAGTCTAGCAGAATGCGGGCTAGCGTTATTGTGGAGTAGCTTCACTTCACTCAGTTTTCCTGGTCGCTATTCTTGTATTGCGTCTGCTAGACGTTTCAAATGCTGACAAAAACGTTAGCAGTGATAATTACACATCGGGGAAGTAACTCGCAGCAAGCCAGACCGTAACTGTTTCACCAGATGCATAACATCTTTTGTGGATGCGCGCGGGTCTTTGTAGAGTAGTTGCAACTTTGTTTCGGCTAACCATTTCTTTCTTTTCGCCGGCCGCTGTGGCCGAGCGGTTCTAGGTGCTTCAGTCTAGAACTGCGCTGCTGCTATGGTCGCAGGTTCGAATCCTGCCTCCGGCATGGATGTATCTGATGTCCTTAGGTTAGTTAGGTTTAAGTAGTTCTATGTCTAGGGGCTGATGACCTCAGATGTTAAGTCCCATAGTGCTCAGAGCCATTTGAACCATTTTTCTTTCTTTTCCTTATGTTACCATAAACATACCATTTCTCATCACCAGTGACGATACAGAGCAGGAATGGGAGAGATTGTTCACGACCCAGCTGATGACGAACAAGCAGAGATGTACATATGGCCAACTGCCAATCTTTTTATTATTTTTTTTTATTTTAGCTTAGAACACGCGGTACCGGCATACCCGATTGTTGAACTTTCCCCATTGGATGCAAATGTCGCATGATGGTGGAATGATTACAGTTCACCAAATATGCCAATTCTCGAATACACTGACGTGGATCATTGTGGGTTAATGCGTTTAAACAATCGTCATCAAACTCCGAAGGTCTTCCTGAAAGTGGAGTGTCACCAATGTCAGGTCGCTGCTCTCCATAGATAATATCTAAATTTATGACTGTCAAAATGATCCTCTTTCAAATGAGGAAACCATTTTCTTGCTGTGCTCTGTTCAATGGTATTATCTCCATGCAGGGCGCAAACGTTTCTGGCTGCCTCCGCTGCTGAAAAACAGAAGAATATATGAGGACTGTTCCGATTTCTCTGCCTGGAACTCTGTTTTCTAGCGTTGACAACTCCAACCACTATCTCCGGGGCCATTCCCTGTGACAGAACGGAACAATCACATCAATTTTCTGTGTGGTTTTAATTTTTGTAAGAGACTAAACTTAATAAATGTTGAAGATGAATATAATTTAGCATAAAGCATATTATTTATTTATTATAGAGTGGAAAACAAAGCAGTACCTCACTTAATATAGTAGATATTTATGAAGATGGTATCTCTTCTTGCGGACATGTCCGAAAGAACAGATACCATCGGTGACCTTGCAGCTCGTTAGAATGAAATTACAATGAAATGAATACCCCTAGCTGCATACAGCCGTCGATATACGTCAACGGGGACAGTTGAAAATGTGTGCCATGACCGGGATCTCCAGCTTACATGGCAGACATCTGAGCCACCGAGGACACTGCGACTGCAGGGACATATCTCTGTCACGCCTCGCATGAGACCCACATTCCCAACTTATTGTCCCGCACTGTATTCATAGTGCCCCTGTCCATTATTAGTCGCGGCTTATTGCCGATTCCCTAAGCGTTCGGGCACTGTTTGTCCATCCGCACAGATGAAGATGGTCAAACGGCCGGTGAGCCTTAACTACATTACTGGCCATTAAAATTGATACACCACGAAGATGACGTTCTACAGACGCGAAATTTAACTGACAGGAAGAAGATGCTGTGATATGCAAATTATTAGCTTTTCAGAGCATTCACACAAGGTTGGCGCCGGTGGCGACACCTACAACGTGCTGACATGAGGAAAGTTACCAACCGATTTCTCATACACAAACAGCAGTTGACCGGAGTTCCCTGGTGAAACGTTGTTGTGATGCCTCTTGTAAGGCGGAGAAGCGCGTACCACCCCGTTTCCGACTTTGATAAAGGTCGGATTGTAGCCTATCGCGATTGCGGTTTATCGTATCGCGACATTGCTGCTCGCGTTGGTCGAGATCCTGACTCTTGGCAGAATATGGAATCGGTGCGTTCAGGAGGATAATACGGAACGCCGTGCTGGATGCCAACGGCCTCGTATCACTAGCAGTCGAGATGACAGGCATCTTACCCGCATTGCTGTAACCGGTCGTGCAGCCACGTCTCGATCCCAGAGTCAACAGATGGGGACGTTTGCAAGGCAACAACCATCTGCACGAACAGTTCGACGACGTTTGCAACAGAATGGACTATCAGCTCGGAGACTATGGCTGCGGTTACTCTTAACGCTGCATCACAGACAGGAGCGCCTGCGATGATTTACTTAACCTAGGTGCACGAATGGCAAATCGTTATTTTTTCGGATGAATCCAGGTTCTGTTTACAGCATCATGATGGTCGCATCCGTGTTTGGCGACATCGCGGTGAACGCACAATGGAAGCGTGTATTTGTCATCGCCATACTGGCATATCACCCGGCGTGATGGTATGGGGTGCCATTGGTTACACGTCTCGGGCACCTCTTGTTCGCATTGACGGCGCTTTGAACAGTGGACGTTACATTTCAGATGTTTTACGACCCGTGGCTCTACCCTTCATTCGATCCCTGCGAAACCCTACATTTCAGCAGGATAATGCGCGACCGCATGTTGCAGGTCCTGTACGGGCCTTTCTGGATACAGAAAATGTTCGACTGCTGCCCTGGCCAGCACATTCTCCAGATCTCCCACCAACTGAAAACATCTGGTCAATGGTGGCCGAGCAACTGGCTCGTGAAAATACACCAGTCACTACTCTAGATGAACTGTGGTATCGTGCTGAAGCTGCATGGGCAGCTGTAACTCTACACGCCATCCAAGGTCTGTTTGACTCAATGCCCAAGCGTATCAAGGCCGTTATTACGGCCAGAGGTGGTTGTTCTGGGTACTGATTTCTCAGGATCTATGCACCCAAATTGCGTGAAAATGTAGTCATATGTCAGTTCTAGTATAATATATTTGTTCAATCAATACCCGTTTATAATCTGCAATTCTTCTTGGTGTAACAATTTTAATGGCCAGTAGTGTATATATAATATATGAAGATGGTGTCTGTTCTTTTGGACATGCAATGTCACAGATGGTATCTGTACTTTCTGACATGTCCGAAAGAACAGTTGCCATCGGCGACTTTGCGGCTCGCTAGAATGAAATTACAATGAAATTAATACCCCTAGCTGTCACTGGAGTGAAAAACATAAAACGGGAAGTATAAGTACTGATATATCGCCATAAATAATAAAGTTCCGTGTGTTCACGAATTGGCAAAATACTCTTCTCCTTGTGTGGTATCATTCACCAAACTTTCTTTTCGATGTCTCGAGTGGTTCAGGAGATATGTGAGATGTTGCGAGTATTTCATGCTCGCGGGTGTGAGATCGGAAGTGAGCGCGCTACACAGGATCCATTTTCTGCAGATCGGAGGCAGGTAGAGACCTCCTCTCAAGTGTAAACAAAAATTCAACATGTTAGCTACATTGCATACGCAGCAACATATGGTGAAATACGCAACAAACGCAAATTCATTCCTACCCCTATTTTTCATTGCAGACTTTTCGAATTCAGCGTAGCGTCTTATTAAAATGTGTATACCACAATAAGTATGACCATAAGTGAGACGATGGGCGCTTCGCCACGAAGCTGACTGATAACGCTACAAGCAAGATAATAACGAAATATTTTTACTGAATAGTTTCTGTAAAATCATTTGAGAAAGATTACAGTGTGCTCGTGCTTCGTTTCTGTCAGCGCAGAGCGTCCGCAACGGGCGCGTGCAAATACGTGTACGCGTCTCATTATGCGTTGGACCCGCGCGACATGTGCGGAACGTGCGCGTCGCTCTGTTGTGTCGGTGTCGCTTCTCACGTGCTATAGGCGTCTCAGTTTGCGCTTAGCCTTCGTTCTTCCTGTGTGCGAGGATTATTTGACTACACGTGACTCAGCACTATCAGACGATTGAGGTGGCCAGGAGGTTGCACTGCCTCATCTGATTGTCCACCTCTCAGCGAACACCTCATGCACTTGTGGCAAGGTTACCAACGACGCGAGTGCTGCTGCTTCGTCTAATTGAAAATATCCATACAGCCGTTCGCGTTCTGTGATTTGATATACTGGTCAACATCAATAGTTTGGTGAAAGAATTGTGTTACCATTCGGTTACCAGACACTGCGCATTAAGCATCAGCCTTGAGATGACGCAACGTTTCTTCAGAGTAGTGATGAGGATTTTTCTGATACATAATGGCGTGTGTTCTGTGAGTTCACGTACACTAACAGCCTGAATCAGGCTTCATCTGAAGGAACGAAACCAGGATACTGGTTTATATGAAGGGGTGAAATCTTTAAGGTTTCTCTGCAAAGCTGCAGCCTCAGCTTAAATGAGGTTGGAGTGGGACTAAAGGATTTGCTCGCAAAATACGCGGCAGTACTCGTCAACGGAACTAAATGTGTAATAGAAAAGGGATCACATTCCCCAACTGTCGTTCTGTTTCACAAGTATCGCCCAACTTCAAAGCTAACGCCGGTTTATATTGTCAATATCCCACACTCATTAAACTTTGTCCGAAGTTATTATCTCAATAAAAGCCACATACCAACAGACGTTCTGAAACAAGGAAAAGTTCGTAACATGGCCATAGCTCTCAAAGGAATACCAATTCCTAATAAATGGAAGCTGCGACTGACGTAGCACAACTGGAAAATCGTGTTGGAAAATTTAGCGACGAAAATAATACCAAAAAACGCCAGATGGACTTGGTACAAAGTTATAAACACGACAATAGCGATCAACTCCAAGCTTTACTCCATCCAGTTAAAACCGTCAGCCTCGTGTGGAAATTGTAATTCGCATGACATAATCGAACATCATTTTGAGTGCCAAAAATTTACCGAAAAATGGCACACAGCAAGAGACATGATTCGACTGATCAATAGAACGGACAAACGCATTATACAGGTTTCTAACCATGATACCCGAATGGAAACCTTCTCCCAAAGCAAAACGACACGGAAAGACGTGGACCATGGCACAAACAATTTGCATAATTTTTGGACTTAAAATAACGGAGAACTTACAGTACCTGACATACTTATGGAACGAATACGAGAAAGGCTCAAATGGCTCTGAGCACTACGGGACTTAACTTCTGTGGTCATCAGTCCCCTAGAACTTAGAACTACTTAAACCTAACTAACCTAAGGACATTACACACATCCATGCCCGAGGCAGAATTCGAACCTGCGACCGTAGCAGTCGCGCGGTTCCGGACTGAGCGCCTTAACCGCGAGACCACCGCGGCCGGCTACGAGAAAGGAACTCGTCATCGTAACACAGGCTTACGTACGCAAATTTTCTCAAGATCCCAATAAGTAAAGCTTATTGTTGTATGTGAGGTCTGCCAGTTACGCAAAACACCGTTTTTCTCAGTACCCAAACATGTTTCGGAACCACTGTGCCATCATCAGTGGGTTTTCGTTTTTATTATTCTGCAATTCCATCCTATTGTTTGAACTAAAAATCCACATAATTTTATAATCATTTAACAAAAATGTTCACATTGCAGAATAAAAAAAATCAAAAACGAAAAGGCACTGTGGTGCCGAAACATGTTTGGGTACTGAGAAAAACGGTGTTTAACCTAACCAGCGGACCTCACATCTCCTAGAATTTTAACTGCAAACACGGTAATACAAGTAGCTGCAAATAAAAAAATGGATATAAGCAAAGCTTATGATAATATTTTCACATGAAACCTCATGCAAAAAAGGAAAAAAACCGAAATGTAATGTGAGTTCTACAAATGTGCCATCTAAGAAATCATTTTTCAAATGAGTTTGTTCTCTGTTATTACGTGAAACTGTTAAATGCTAAAAACATATCTTTATAAAAATGCAACTTCACTCGAAATCACCGGCAGGGCTCTTTAAATCATACGCAACAGTAAATTTGTTACGATACAGATGCTGGTCCTTTCTAATAACGTTTCAGCCCACTGGTCTCTTAATTTCCACTTGCACAGATAAACGGCGTCGGGATTTTGTCAAACCTAGCTCCAGGCTTCCTGGACTCTAGCAGTATTTTCTGGTATTTGAACTCCTCTCGGGTAAGCTACAGCTTTTATTCGCTACAGAGCCCGTTTTGCGCTATTTTGCCACTAGCTTTTGCACTGCAGACTTTGCTGGAAATTTTGCAAAAATTCTTGCACAAAAATATCCGCACATGTTTTCCACGAATTGTGTTTTGGACAACACTCGACAATGAATGCGCCCTGTTTTATCGTGGGAATCATTTTGTTTTGCATTCAGTGATCACTAAACACGTCTGCTCTTCTCACTCACTCTATCGTCATAACACAATTAAGTAATCGGAGCGATGCACATGTGCAGACATATGACAACAACCGATTGGTGCACCGAAATCGTGGTTTCCATCGTTTTCTCTGATGGGCAGTTCATTTGTCGTTCCTCGTGAATCTTCACATCAGTGAGAGGTGGCGACTACGTTAAAGGCAGACAGAAAAATTCCGTGCTCCAACCGGCGGAATTCCATCCCATAACCTTTTACGTTTCCTCTCACACGCTTTACAACAGACATACGTCTTATGGTAGTACGTTAGAGCCGTATTGTATAATATCTACGTTAGATTTATACTGTAATTTAGACGTACGGATATGTTAATATAATTAAGTGGACTATACTCTGCTACATGTGTTCACGACAACGTTATAATTCGGTTAACATTTCCTACCAGGTATTATTACATCAACATAATACGTTCATGCGAGAATATCATCCGCACGCGAAGGGCGTGAGAGATATGACGTTATTTCTACATCTAGCATTCAGTTCAAGCCCCTACCCAGGGTACATGGACGCAGTCTGTAACCATTGGAGCCGCGCGGAGTAGCCGCGTGGTCTGGGCGCCTCGCACGGTTCGCGAGGCTCCCCACGTCAGAGGTTCGAGTCCACCCTCGGGCATGGGTGTATGTGTTGTCCTTAGCGTAAGTTAGCTTTAGTTAGATTAAGTAGTGTGTAAGCCTAGGAACCGATGACCTCTGCAGTTTGGTCCCATAAGAACTTCCCACAAATTTCCAAATTTGTAACCAGTGGAGCCAGTGCATATTGATATACCGTTGCTGATTACTACGCCCCAACGATCAGGTCAGCCACGAATCTCCATCCACATCTTCTTTCGTCGCTGTAGTCCGATTCATTGCCAATTGGCGCCAAGCTACTTCACTGTGCAGCCTAGAGTACACCACTGAGGTGATTATGTTGCACAGGGGGGGGGGGGGCGGGGGGAGGGAGAGGGTGTTCTGGTGTGAGAGGGCGTGTCCCGGGGTAGGGAGGAGGAGGAGCCGTTGGTGAGTGGGGGGGGGGGGGCAGGAGGGGGGAAGGCCCTTTATTCCCCGAATTGGTCATTATGGATATCGGCCAGGTAGAATACTCTAAACCTTATTGTACTTGAATCGCAGACAATCTCTTAAACGGATAAGAATTTTGCACTGAACGAAAACTGTGTGTTCCAGATTGGAGGAGGGGACAAGCACCCCATCTTCCTGACCTCCCCCCCCCCTCCCCTTTTCCCTTCCGGATATCCATGTACAAGGGCTGGATAGCCATGCACAAGGGTAACGTAACGAAACGGTTCAGCAATGTGATGTTAACATACCACTCACAGTCCTTCATAACGACGTATGTGGTGCGTTCTTGTTGCTGTTGCTGAAATCATTTTCCGACATGTAGTCCTAATGGTAAAAATCATTTTACAAACAAATATAAGCAATACATTTTACATATACTAGTTGAACCCGAACTTCACCCACAAAATCTCTTAGGTTAAGTTTCTCAGGGATATTTTGTGAGTATTTTAGCATAAGGGATATGCGTCTACCGTAGCTCGTTACAGAGTAATCACATTTCGTTCCGTTTGGTTCTCCATTTCTCTTTGCATCGGAAATGGAAAATATCTGCAAGGCAGTGCAAACGTCGACAGAATAAGCTATGTCTTTTGTTTCGAAACAAACTTATTCGATTAACCCACGGTACCTTTTTATTGCTCATGAAAACCACACATTGCATGTTGTACCACCAAACAGCGAGACCTTCAGATAGTGGTGGTCCAGATTGCTGTACACACCGGTACCTCTAATACGCAGTAGCACGTCCACTTGCATTGATACATGCCTGTATTCGTCGTGGCATACTATCCACAAGTTAATCAAGGCACGGTTCGTCCAGATTGCCCCACTCCTCAAACTCGATTCGGCGTAGATCCCTCAGAGTGGTTGGTGGGTAACATCGTCCATAAACAGTCCTTTTCAATCTATCCCAGGCATGTCCGATAGGGTTCATGTCTGGATAACATGCTGGCCACTCTAGTAGAGCGATGTCGTTATCCTGAAGGAAGTCATTCATAAGATGTGCACGATGGGGGAGCGAATTGTCGTCCATGAAGAAAATGCAACGCCATTATGCTCGCAATATGGTTGCACTGTCGGTCGGAGGATGGCATTTACGTATCGTACAGCAGTTACGGCGCCTTCCATGACTATCAGCAGCGTACGTCGGCCCCACATAATGCCACCCCGAAACAGCAGCGAACCACCACCTTGCTGCACTCGCTGGACAGTCTGTCTAAGGCGTTCAGCCTGACCGGGTCTCCGACGATTGTCTGGTTAAAGGCATATGCGACACTCATCGGTGAAGAGAATGTGATGCCAACCCGGAGTGGTCCATTCGGCATGTTGTTGGGCCCATCTGTACCGCTTTGCATGGTGTCGTGGTTGCAAAGGTGGACCCTGCAATGGACGTCGGAGTGAAGCTGCGCATCATGCACAGTTTGAGTCGTATCACGACGTCCTGTGGCTCCACGAAAAGCATTATTCAACATTCTGGCATTGCTGTCAGTGTTCCTCCGAGCCATAATCCGTAGGTAGCGGTCATCCACTGCAGTAGCAGCTCTTGGGCGGCCTGAGCGAAGCATGTCTCACAGTTCCTGTCTCTGTGTGTCTCCTCCATGCCCGAACAACATCGCTTAGGTTCACTCCGAGACACCGGGACACTTCCCTTGTTGAGAGCCCTTCCTAGCACAAAGTAACAATGCGGACGCGTTCGAATCGCGGAATAGACCGTCTAGGCATGGTTGAACTACAGACAACACGAGCTGTGGACCTCCTTCCTGTTGGCATGACTGGAACTGATGGGCTGTCAGACTCCCTTCGTCTAATAGACGCTGCTCATGCATGGTTGTTTACATCTTTGGGCGGGTTTAGTGAGATCTCTTAACAGTCAAAGGGCCTGTGTCTGTGATACAATATCCACAGTGAATGTTTATCTTTAGGAGTTCTGGGAACAGGGGTGATGCAATTTTTTTTTCGTGTGTGTATGTAAATGTGTCGAAGTATACAAATAAGCTGTGAAAACTTTACTGAGCCACAGGATTCGTTTTATAAAAGCAGCACATCGTGATATAACAGGGAAAAGAAGGAAACCAGCTGAGAAATGCTCCTGCCGGAGCACAAAAAGGGGGATATGCTCTTCTTTAATGGATTCTGACGGAAGAGTGGGGAACCTGCTGCCTGAATCCTCACACCAACTTGCTCACCAAAATTTTGGCACCCAAACATATTCGCACTCTTTCTACTAAAAGACAATGCAGAGAGACAATGATGATGGAAGAGAGAAAAGACAGTGCGCCCCCCCCCCCCCCCCCACCCTACCCAGACCGGCGAACTTAAGCACAAACAATATGCCCCCATCTCCTAAATCCACGAGTTAACGTTTCTAGTCTTCGGGTCAAAACACCGAGCAAACCGTCCCTTAGGACATGTGTGGAGAGGGGTCAATGATGGTTAAAGAGAAAGACAGCAGACTGTAAGCGAGAGAGAGAAAGACAGTGGCAATGGACAAAGAAAGAATGAATCAAAGGAATGGAACAAAGACAAGGGCAATGGGCATTTATAGGGAGTGGCAAACAGATGGAGATGCTGAGTATGAAGGCTTCGCTACAAAGGTCAGAATCTTTTCAAGAGTAACATGTAGCCACAATTTGTGCTCCGACAGGATCATTTTTCAGTTGCTAAATATCTTGTTTCGTGTTCAAGGTAAACTGAAAGAGTGGGCCCAAGTTATGGCACGAAAACGGCACGAACCATCACACAACTACCTCCAACCTGAACTACAGCCTTCACATACTGTGGGTTAAGCGCCTCATTGGGCCTTTGGTGCACTTGTCACCTTGCATCTGCATCTACGGCTCCATCTACACGGATACTGTGCAAATCACACTTAAGTGCCCGGCAGAGAGTTCATCGAACCACCTTCACAATAGTTCTCTGTTATTCCACTCCCAAACAGCACTCTCAAAAAGCGAACATCTTTCCGTGCGAGCTCTAATTTCCTTTACTTTTCCCTAATTTCCCTATGTAGGTCGGTGTGAACAAAATATTTTCGCATTCTGAGGAGAAAGATGGTGATTGAAATTTCGTGAGGAGATCCCGCTATGGCAGTACGCCACATAACGTGATGAAAAATATATTGAAAAATTCGCAAATACACGAAAACTGACGTCAAAACGAAATAAATATTATCGCAGAAAAATTATAAAGACTCTATAACCAATTAATGTGATCTGTAAATGTAATTGTAATCTCTGTTCCGTTTGAAAAAGGATCACACTCTCTTCCCTTTTGTTTCCTGGTAGTGTAAGAAGCCATTTTGTGACGAGGCACGAAAACGTGTACGTTTCGTGTAATATTTAGACTAAATATAATCAAATATTACTTAAAAGTGTCGCTAATGTTTTTCTGTAACAACTCATATTCATGAAGTGAAATATTTCAATACTTTATGCAAATTTTATAGGGGAACATTGGCACAAAGGTCAGCGCCATTGTTCTAAATTATAACGTAATAAATATTTTAATATTTGCTAATTTTGACAAATAAAAATTAATTTAAATATATGAGAAGTCACTTGATTAGTGGTTCTTCCTTTGAAACAGTAAAAGTAACCAGTTTTTCCAATATCGAATCATATTTATGTGACGTGACTTCAGTAAGTTCTTTGATCCCCGCTTAACGGATATTGCGAGAACTCTTCAGGATTGGCTTTTCACAAAAGTAAGAAGAATAATTTAAAAAATCAACTACAATTAATTGTACAGCTGTATATCTGGAATATTGTGTGTTGGTGGTGTCTTATTATAAAAACAGTGTCTCAGGCAAACTAATTGAGAGAAGTACCATAACTGAGTCACTGACGTAAGAAATTTTCCAGTTGTGAAGCGGCCAGAATAATACTAACTCCAACTTTGCATAACACATATAAACCAAAATACGTAAAAAGAACCACCACAGCGCCGCAGCGAGAAACGGCTTTGTTTTAATGATGTCCATCGCCATTCCTGTATCATGTTCGTGATACTCTTTCCCGTTTCTCGATAACGCAAAACATGGTGCTCTTCTTTGAACTTTCTCGATGTACTCTGTTGGTACAATCTGGTAAGAATCCAACATCGCGCAACAGTATTCCAAAAGAAGACGGACACGCCGAGTGTAAGTAGTGTCTTTAGTATATCTGTTGGATTCCAAAAGCATTCTGCCAAAAAATCGTAGTCTTCGATTCACCCTCTCCAAAACATTTTTATGTGTTCTATGCACTTTAAGTTGTTCGTAATTGTAAAGCCTACGTATTTAGTTGAATTTACGGCCTTCAGATTTGTTTGATTTATCGCGTAACCGAAGTTTAACGGATTCGTTTTAGCACTCATGTTGATGTCGTCTCACTTTTCATTATTTAGGGTCAAGTGGTAATTTTCGCACCATACAGATATCTTTTCTAAATCGTTTTGCATTTTACTTTGATCTCGTAATGACTTTACTAGACGAAAAACGACAGCATAATCTGCAAACAACCTAAGACGGCTGCTCACATTACATCCTAAACCGTTTATATAGATGGAACAGCTGAGGGTCTATAACATTACCTTGGAGAACGCCAGAGATCACTTCTGTTTTAATCGATGACTTTCCGTCAGTTACTATGCAGTGAGAGATATCTGACAGGAAATCACGAGTATAGTCGTGTAACTGAGACGATATTCCCTGAGAACGCAATTTTATTACAAGCCAGAGACAAAAATCACAACTCATGGGAGCACGAGTTAGCTGCTGTCCAGTTTTTCAGATGTTTGGCCAACTGAAAATGTGGAGCTTTATGTTTTTCTGTCAGCGATGGACTTTTGCCAGACAATCAGTTTCGATGGTCAATTACATGCAGGTCCCTTCGAAAAGTCCGCTCGGAAACTGGTTGAGATGAACCTGCATTCATAGACAGTAGCAATTCCTGTCCTGTTTGAGACCGATTGTCATTCCTAAGATGCGACACTTATCTGTATTCCCGTTGGGTAGGTTCCTTTTACGGTCACTTTACTTATGCAGTGCTATGTGGATGTGTGAGATACACCCATTGGTCTCTACGCTATGTGGGTGTAGAAATCTGGTCAAGAACTATTGTGTGTCTGGGGATTCGTGTCATTTGCATCGTCCGTCGTGTTATGAGACAAAAGTTTTCCGTCAGCCTCTACGTCATAAAGAATTGTTATTTACATATTTCTGGTTTTGAACCCTACATCAGTATGCGACGTAATGGGTCGACATGGGAGCAGAGTCGAAAAGTATTTTCTTTTTTGTTCCAATGCCATTTCGTGACAATCATGCAGTACTCAGTCAAGAAATAAAACACGAACATCTTTGGCTCAAATGGCTCTAAGCACTATGGGACTTAACATCTATGGTCATCAGTCCCCTAGAACTTAGAACTACTTAAACCTAACTAACCTAAGGACAGCACACAACACCCAGTCATCACGAGGCAGAGAAAATCCCTGACCCCGCCGGGAATCGAACCCGACGAACATCTTTGGCCAACATCCTCAGACAGCTGGAGTTCGACCTTCACATAGTGCAGAAATCATTGGATACGCCATTCGTTGTAGACAAGTTGGACGGGTCGCATTGGAACCGGAAATGCCGTGTGGCTAGAGCCTCCCGCCGGGTAGACCGTTCGCTTAGTGCAAGTCTTTCGAGTTGACGCCACTTCGGCGACTTGTGTGTCAATAGGGATGAAATGATGATGATAAGTACCACACAAGATCCAGTCCTTGAGCGGAGAAAATCTCCGACGTAGCCGGGAATCGAACTCGGGCCGTTAAATATGACATCCCGTCGCGCTGACCACTCAGCTAAAAGGGGCGGACGGTTCGCATTGATACAGCGACAAATCGAGCAATTTCATTCACAGTGTGGTCATGAGGGTGCCCAAACACGAGAGCAGCTTCTTGCCATTCTGTCACGTGTCCATCACAACTCGCCTCACTGCGCTGGTTGCATACAACTGGCACATTCACCACTTCATTTCCGTAACATAAGGCAGCAGTGGACGGTCACATGACCGTCTGGTACCAGTCCTTACACCAGCTGCTGCATCCGCGACTGACCAGTTTTTTTTTCCTTTCTTTCTTTCTTTTTCTTTTTTCTTTTTTTTTTTAAAGCGTTGACAGATGTTTAGTCCGGGAGCTCATATAGATTCCGAATGTGATCTGATGATGGTTATGAGCTACCAGCAGCCGCGCCAAGTGTAGCAGAATGACTATATTAAGGGAGCGCGACTTAATTGCCTTCCGGCTGGCGCGGGTTTTCCCCAGGACAAGTTGACACTGAGTCAGCAGTTCAGAACCGTGCAACAGTAATTTGAAAATTATTTTTAAGACTGTAAAAGTTAGATAAAATTGCAGACCTAGACAGTGAATTTTGCGTGCAGTGAACATCGATAAGACGTGTACAGAAATCGATAAATACCTGCAAATAGTCTTCTCTAGTTAGCCGTCAGATCATATTGTGCGAATCCGACAATATTTAGTTGATTCACCTGTTCGACATCTTCAAAAATGGCTCTGAGCACTATGGGACTCAACTTCTGAGGTCATTAGTCCCCTAGAACTTAGAACTAGTTAAACCTAACTAACCTAAGGACGTCACACACATCCATGCCCGAGGCAGGATTCGAACCTGCGACCGTAGCGGTCTCGCAGTTCCAGACTGCAGCGCCAGAACCGCACGGCCACTTCGGCCGGCTTCGACATCTTCTGGTTGTGATAGTTGCTGCTGTATTCTGATAGACAGATACACCATGCATTCCGCTCCAAGCAAGTTCAAAGAAGGGATGTAAATGAAGATGCCGAGGCACCCATTCAACGGCGTTCTTGTCGTATTTTGGCGACATGTCTTCAAGAACAGAAAAAAATCCCCAAGAGACACGACATCAAATATGTTTTCGGGTACCAGCAAAATTGAAGAATTTGTTGAATTCGGTCAAAGACGATCTTGGCTTTAGGAAACTTAGCGTAAATAAGATCCCAGGCCAACGTGGGAAATCATACTGGGCAGATATGCCGAACTGCGCAAGAACGTTGTCGTACACGCCTGGGCCAGCCTGTTACGAGAAGGCAGAAGTTTTATCCTCAGTGTCACTTTTTTTTCTTTTATTGTTGTTTCACCGCCCACAGCCCACATGGGCTAGGGGTGCGGGTGGGCGTGGGAAGGGGTGCTGGCAGCTGTACAATACTCCGATCTTCAGCCAAGAGTGCCCATAAAAAGATAACAAAGGCGACATAAAAATAAAAATTTGAAGACTGTTTACATTTTAAGTTAAAAAGATCAATAAGAGACAGATAACAAGGCGAAGAATACGTGAAGTTTAAAGACACACTTGCGACGAGGTGAAATTCTCGTATGAAAAAACACTGGAGCACTGCACTTTCACTTAACATCTGAAGATCCTGTACTGAGTAAAAAATTATTCTGGGAGGAGGAAATAAAAGCCAGAGAGGTTCTTTATTTTGGGGGGGGGGGGGGGGAGGGAGTAGGGGTCTGTTATTTGGGAAACTATGGACGTGGTAGGCCGGCCGGGGTGGCCGAGCGGTTCTAGGCGCTACAGTCTGGAATCGCGCGACCAATACGGTCGCAGGTTCGAATCCTGCCTCGGGCATGGATGTGTGTGATGTCCTTAGGTTAGTTAGGTTTAAGTAGTTCTAAGTTCTATGGGAGTGATGACCTGAGAAGTTAAGTCCCATAGTGCTCAGAGCCATTTATTGAACCATGGAGATGGTAGGTTCGAGGTGAGGCGGATAGTGGAAATACAGACGTTGGGAAGGACAGAGGGTGAGGAGGAGTAATGGTGTCTCGGCGTTATTTTTCTGGTACTGTGTTTTTAAGGAAGCGCCACATATCCTTAGTGCGGACAATCTTGTCAACAGGGATGCAGGTTTTCGGTAAGTGCCGCCTGGAATCGAGTACTGGCTGCCATTAAATTAAAACAGGAGAAACAAGAACTTTGGATTCACAACAGGACACAGCGTATTGCTGAGACTTAATTCAGCGTTTAGCCACAGGAGAGTCCGAAAGTACAGTCACTGGCGACAGCGCATGCGCGAGAGGCCATTCTACAGGTTCCGCCAAGGGGCACTAACAGCGCCTCTTCCCTGCAACTGCGGGCGTCTTCCCACGCACGCTTATTGCCTCCTACTCTCTTGATAAATTTCGACGCTGCCGCGCTACAAATCTTATATTCTGATGGGTTCTGGGGGCATATTCTGTGTTACGGGAATTATCTGGGGCTGACGATTCTGTTGTACGTTTTTGTTTTAATTGTATAAAATACATCTTTGTTGTGGGTGACTTCATTATGTTAAGGGAACTATTTCAGGGTGTTTATTGTCCGTTTATGTTTTCTTTAAGTGCATTCGAACCAATGTCTGCATTATATATATGTATAATAAAATCACTGGGTTTGTCTGTTCTTTGATTACGTTTCAATATAAGGACATTCAAAGCACTACCGATTGTCGGACTTGATAAATCACTCTGGAATGGAAAAGAAGTTCTATATATGTATGTGTGTGGGGGGGGGGGGTGAATGAGTGAGTGAGTATATGTCACAGATTGTAATGTACTGAAGGAAAGTGAAAAAATGAAAGAAAAAAAGCCATTTATGTTCACATAGTATGCGTAAAACAGCACATGGGGAAAACCTAACCCCCATGTGCTATGTTCTATTTCTCTGTTTTTGTCAACAGGAAACGAAATGACAACCAACATCGAAGAAAACGGACCCATCAGGTGAGTACGGCGTCATAGCTCCACGCACTGAAAAGTGCACAAGTCCGGGGGAAAGCCTAACGATTATGCTTCGAGCGATTATCATCAGTCGCGTCTTCTGGCGAATGTGTCGAACAGTTGCATCGATGAAATATTGTGGGAGTTGGACAATATAATCCGACAGTATTTGCAACAGAGCTGTCGAGAAAGCCTGAAAAGTCACATCGATACAGACCTAATTAGCATACCATGATTTGTCTGTTGCGGTCTGTAGTTCGAAGGCTGTTTTGATGCATGTCTGCACGCTGGTATATCCTGTGCAATCCTCTCCATCTCCGAATAACTAGTGCAACCTACAAGTACCCGGACATGCGATGTAACGCGAAAATGACTGGAGATGCAGTAACAGCAGGGTGACTCGGTCAGGAAAGATCAATGATTTCAAAAGTGGACTAGCCAGTGGATATCACGTGAGTAACAAATACATCGGGTATATTTCAATCCTTCTAAAGCTGCCCAAGACGACTGGTGGTGATATGAACACGAAGTGTGAAAGCGAAGGAACAGCCACAGATAAACCAAAACGAGATAGACCTCGTGTCCTGAAAGACAGGGACCGTCGAACACTGCGGAGAAAGGTTATAAAAAATCATATGGAATAAGCGAAAAGTATCACTGGTGAGATCCAAACTGCTACCAGTACTCCAGTTAACACAATGTCTATCACAAAGTGCAAGGAGTTAAAAAGATTGGGGTACAATGTTCGAACAGTTCCTCATAAGCCACAAATTTCTGCAATCAAATGCTAAGCGACACTTGAGATGGGCCGGCCAGGGTGGCCGAGCGGTTCTAGGCGCTACAGTCTGGAACCGCGCGACATGGATGTGTGTGATGTCCTTGGCTTAGTTAAGTTTAAGTAGTTCTAAGTTCTAGGAGACTGATGACCTCAGAAGTTAAGTCCCATAGTGCTCAGAGCCATTTGAACCATTTTTGAACTTGAGATGGTGTAAAGGGCGACCCCACTGGACAGTGGATGACATCCTCTGTCAAAGCGATGGGAGGGTTTGAGTTTGGTGAATGCCTGGAGAATGTTACCAGCCAATGCATGGCGCTTGCAGTGCACTGTGGATGAGACGGTGTTACAGTATGGGACCGATTTTCGTCGATAGTGTGTGGTTCCCTTACTGCGCTTAATGGGGGTAGGACGTCAAACGGGCCGACTTGGAGCAGGAGAGGCACCTCAGGACATTTTAATTTCCACTGTCTATACTTTTACAAATAAATTCATAAAACTTTGTCGGCATGACCAGGAAGGATTCAGGATTCACTCTCATAGCAGTGCAAGTTCAAAACCATAGCAAAATAAATTTTTTTACACGTGAAATTTCATCATTTTTTCACTTACTACTGGGTGCATTTGTTGCTGTAGGTACACTCTTCTTCGTAAGTAAGAGACATTCTTCGATAAATTTTGCACAGCATCCAAACCATACTAACAGGTGTATGAAACTAGAATTTTCCAGATCTATTTAAAAATGTGGTAAAAATTGAGATAATTAACTATACAATTTGAGTTTTTTCTAAACTTGAAGTTTAAAATGTAACACCTCATTCATTTTTTCATAAATTAAATAAATTCTAGAGTTTCAGACACCTGTAAGTATGGTTTGTATGCTGTGCAAAATTCATAGAAGAATCTCTCTTACTTATGAAGCAAAGTGTACCTACAGCAACAAATGCGGCCAATAGTAAGTGAAAAAATGATGAAATTTCACATGTAAAAAAAATTTATTTTGTTGTGTTTCTGAACTTCCATTGCTATGAGAGTCAATCGTGAAACCTTCCTGGTCATACTGATAAAGTTTTATGAATTTATTTATAAAAGTGTTGACAGTGGAAATTAATTTGTCCTGTGGTGCCCCTCCTGCTCCAAGTCGGCCCGTTTGACATCCTACCCTCCTTAAGAAAACGCTAAATGCAGACAGGAAATTTAAAGAATATTGTGTTCCTGGTACAGTAGAGGAACAGTTCTCAAACAATAATCGTTTAAATCAACGTGGCCACACACCCTGCCATAAAGCAGCATATGTGAGGCAATGGTCTGTGCACAATACCACTCTTAAAATGGGTTAGCCCGTGCAGATTGCCAACTTGAATCCAGTGGATCACCTCTGGCATGAATTAGAACGTTGACTTCGCTCCAGACCCGAGCATCCAACATCACTACCTTCTCCAGTTTCAGTTCTTGAGAAAGAACGCGCTACCATTCCTCCACACACATTCAGACACGTCATTTAAAGTGTCCATAGCAGAGTTCAAGCCGGCGTGTAGAAGAATGGTGGTCACACTCCATATTAATGACCATTAACAGGGGTCCGGGTCGTTTCGATATGATAGCGTACATCGATTTGAATCTGTTCAAGCCTCGGTCTCTCCCTACAATTTTTATCCTTCATATTTCCCTCTATCATCAAAATGAAGAATCGATGCCAAAGGGAATGTTCTACCAATCAATGCTCCCTTTTACTCAAGTTTTGCCATACATTTCTTCCCAGTTCGATTCATTACCTCTTCATTTGATATCCTGTATTCTCTTATAATCCTTAGCATTCTCCTGTAGCACCTCTTTTTAAAACGTTCTGGTCTCTTCTAGTCCGTACTGTTTATTGTGTATTTTTTACGTCCGTACAAGGTTACTCCATAGCAAAATGCTTTCAAAAAAGACTTCCTGACTTTTTTTAAACATGGCTGCTTAGTTTAGTGACCGTTACTAAATTAAAATTGAAACAAATGAGCCATCGGTCACAATTATATTTAGTCTTATTGACCAGGTTTCAACACTTCTAAGAGTGCCTTCATCAGAATTAAAACAATTAAAATGGCCTATAACATAGTTACAAATTTATAGGAAAAGACATTTTTTTATATGTCGTCTTTTCTTATAAATTTATAACCATGTTATAGGCCATTTCAAATGGTTCAAATGGCTCTGAGCACTATGGGACTCAACTGCTGACGTCATTAGTCCCCTAGAACTTAGAACTAGTTAAACCTAACTAACCTAAGGACATCACAAACATCCATGCCCGAGGCAGGATTCGAACCTGCGACCGTAGCGGTCTTGCGGTTCCAGACTGCAGCGCCTTTAACCGCAAGGCCACTTCGGCCGGCTAGGCCATTTCAGTTGTTTTAATTCTGATGAAGCCACTCTTAGAAGTGTTGAAACCTGGCCAATAAGACTGAAAATAATTGTGACCGAGGGCTCATTTGTTTCACTTTTAGACTTCCTGACTCTTAAATTTATATTCGACGGTAACAAATTTCCTGCTGCTACCAGCCTGCACTTCATATCCCGTCTACTTCCGTCATCGTCAGTTACTCTGCTGCCCAAATAGCAAATTTCATCGAATTTTAGTGGCTCATTTCCTAATCCAATTCTCTCAGCATCGCCTCAGTTAATTTACTGCATTCTATCCCGCCTCAGTTAATTTTACTGCATTCTATCCCGCTTTTTCTACATCAGTTGACGTTCACCTTAAAACCTGTTTTCAAGACACTGTACATTATGTTCAAGACTGCGGGAACATTTACCTGGGGTAGAACCGGCCAACGAGGCACAAGCTTCGTTTCAGTCAGCTGTGTGGTTAGTAACATGTGGGTCAGCATGCTAACACAAAGCAACTGGTTCCTAAAAAAAAAATAGCTTACTGCGCATATCCAGAGCACAGTTATATTTTCTTTACTTCACCGTGGATATAAGCTCAGTTTCTGTGTGTGTGTTTATGATTTACAGGCGCTCAATGGCGAGGTTATCGGCGCCCTTACAAATATTATGAGCAACGAATGTGGTTAAAATGTCATAAAACAAGGCAGAGTAATTCTTACACTCATACATCAACACATCCTCAGCGTCACACTCGGGCGTCCGCACAATTGCGCAAGCTCACATCCTTTAAGATAGCGCAAAAACGGGCCCGATGGTTGACAACTGGCAACTGAAACACAAATAATATAAGAGGAAAGCTAAAACAGTTAACAGGTAAATGCGACTGGCCGATCTCTTACAAAAAACGTGGAAAACACATTAAAAACCTCGCCTAAAATTTTAGGAAACAAGTCCGATATTTCACGAAACCATAAAATTCGTACCATGTTAGTTTGGTTGTAATTAAATATAGGGCAAATCTGTCGGCAAAGGAGTTGCTGCCCTCTTGTCTGAACACGAAGTACAGTATACTAAAGTGTAGCGCACAGTGATCTGTACGCACAAAAACCACACACTGGAGAATCCTCTTGTCGGAGCAAGGAGTTATGCTTCAGAGGGCTGTGTCCTATGCGAAGAATACGCACAAGGAATTCATCCCGTTTGCGTGGACATTCGTTTTTAATAGCTGTGTTGTAAGCTTCAGTGATGCAAGTCAATCCCTCAGGAAGATGGAATAAACGCGTAGGTAATAGGATGCATACGCTTTATACGTTTTTGATATGCCCTATCAACTCACTCAACTATGTTATAATTATTTATTTGTATTTTTTGCTGCCAGTTATAATTTTTATTTTATGTTTACGTTGATATATTGAAACACGTTTAGAGCAAATTTTGCTCATCTTCAGGCGTTTATGCAAACAGCAAACTGTTATTTGCAGTTATATTGTCTTAAACTTCTTGTATACTGTCCGCTGCCGGAGTGGCTGTTGGGATATTTGGAGGGAGGGGGGTTGGAAACAGTGGTTCGCCAGAAACTGACGTCCAGCGATACCTTCTTCTGGCGTCTAGCTGCGACCTTGTGATTGACTCCTCACCCTATGTGAGGTGTACGTTCTTTTGCATCATCTATTGTGGTGTGAAAATCGTCTGATACTCTTTCTTAGGTGCCTGTTGTTCACTTGCGATTTTGGCGTCCCAAGGCTTTGTTGGCATCACTGATACAGTGGTGTGCTGTATAACTTCACACTATTGTACTCCTTATTTTGTCTTTTTAAACATAATTAACTGTACCGAATTTTTCTATTTACAAAAACCATGTCTGTTCAGTAGTCTGTAGGCTGTGTGTCTGGAGACAACTGTTCCAGTGGCTTGCGGTAAGGTCCCAAGCAAGGCTATCTGCATTACTCCGTGGCCGTCTGCGGGGACTGATGGTGAGATATCGGTCTTCTTGTGGTGTTGTACACTGTGAACATTCCGAACTGTAGCGACTGGACTCGTTCCCTGTCTGCTGGAATCGTTGCCATAATCTTGAGATCACACTTTGTGGCACACAGAGGGCCGCGCTACGACCTGCTGCGTTTGACCTGCCTCCAGTCGCCCTAGTATTCTACCCCCCATAAGGTCATCAATGTGTCTTCTTTGAGCCATTTTCAACACACAGTCACCATTAGCACGTCTTAGACCGTCTGCACACTTACTCGCTGCACCGCAGTCTGACATGCACCAACACACCTCTGCGCATGTGGACTGCTGCCAGCGCCACCGTGCGACGACCGCAGGTCAAATGCACCGCATGGTCATACCCTGAGGTGATTTAAACCCGCAAACCGACCACCAGAGAGCTGTTTCACCATGTATCAGCATTATCCTTAATTTATGAGCGTGAGTGTATTATTTGTCGCATTGGCTGCAGGTAATTCTGTAAATGCCAGGTGCGTCAAGATCTGTATCTCGCGGTTTTATATTGTGAATAAACTTTCTATCTAGGTGGTTGTTGGTGCTGAAGCAGATTTTCATCATTAAGTCAAAAAGCAGTGACGAAATAACTGTTGCAATAGTGTTACGTTACACAACAGTTCCACCAACGGACCAATAATACAAACGAAGTTTTGGGACGCCAAAATCGTAAGTACACACAAGAAAGTGCATCACACGATTTTCGCACCACAACAAATGATGCAAAAGAACTACGTCTCACATAGACTGTGGCGTCAATCAAAATTAACAACGCGTCACAGCTGTACACCAGCAGAAAACATAACTGGACGTCAATTTCTAGCCAATCACCGCCCCCATCCCCCTCCCTCCAAATATCGCAATAGCAACTCCAAAATAGGGAATAGCGAACGAGAAGTGGTATGTTAATCTAGTTCTGTAAGTAAGAAATTTCTTTACATACAAACGCCTAAAGATGAGCAAAACATGCTCGAAATGCGTTGCAATAGAATAAATTAAACGTAAAATAAAAATTGTGACTGATAGAAGAAAATACAAATAATTAATTATTCCACAAAATGACGGTTACTTAACTTAGCCAGTATGGCCAAAATTAAGTTACTATTACTTTTAGACAGTCTGGTGGCGAACCTTCAGAAGTGCCGCGTCTTAATGTGTTTGGTTTTAGGGAACACTCTTCTGTGTCAGTTCTTTGCATTTGCACAAGACATGTCAAAGTGACAGATCTACGAGTTAGTAGGAAAGGCAAAACACCTGAAGCCGCGACTCACAATCCACGTAAAATCTTTGTAACAGCGCAAACCTCAGCAACAAACCACAAAGGTGTTATTTCTTCGTACTGAAATCTAATTTTCTTTCTAAATTGTTCACTGGTTTCTTTTACTGCTTGCTCAATGTACTGGCTGAATAACTTGGGGAGGCTGCAACCGTGTCTCATTCCCTTCTCAATTACTGCTTCCCTTCAACTCTCTGGTATCTGTACAAGTTGTAGCCATAACAGTGCATACCCAGTTAATAAAAATGGCTCTGAGCACTATGGGAATTAGCATCTATGGTCATCAGTCCCCTAGAACTTAGAACTACTTAAACCTAACCAACCTAAGGACAGTACACAACACCCAGCCATCACGAGGCAGAGAAAATCCCTGACCCCGCCGGGAATCGAACCCGGGAACCCGGGCGTGGGAAGCGAGAACACTACCGCACGACCACGAGATGCGGGCCCCAGTTAATACAAGTCGCATTTCTAAGCTAATAATAATACGCCCTTACACGAGGAATCAATCGACAGGTATATTCAACAACCGTCAGATGCGTACCAGACACTGACAATAAGTGCAAAATTACACCGTAGTAGTTAATTTGATTCGTTTGCATTTTCAGCGCCTAATTAATGTGATGTCAAAGTTTAGCTACAGAAAATACATACATAATGGAACTCTCAGATACATTTTATCCCTTTATTAACGTAAATGAGTTATGAATATTTAATTACTAATTTGCATACGGCATCAACTTGTTAGAGTAAATTTAATTACACGTAAAGAAGGAAAATAAAGAGAGCACTTTAAAACAAGCATACAGTTAATTCATCTACCGTTTTATGCGACTTTCTGTGTGTGACGGCGTCGTTCTAGTAAAATCTCCGAATATACGGTAGACAAAATTAATATTGTGGCAGCTTGTTGAAAGTTGAAACTAATTCAACTATTTTATTAACGTATTACACGAATTACCAGGCTGTTCTATTTTAGTGAAATATAGTTCTCTTTATGTTAGCTCGAAACTTGTCCGCGATATCCTTATACAATTGATAGTCTCGGGACGACCGCTGTCGAAACGTGGGACAGGATCGTACATCAACGTGTCTACTAACTTGTGGAGAGCAAGTCAAGGGAGATCCAAGATTACCACAAGTGTGTAAATAGTGGAAGTTTAATTTTAAATCTTGTACATAATTTGACTGTTCTTAACTGAGGATCATTGACATGAATAATTTAATTTTTGACAATACTTGGTTGTAATAGCCAAGTAACTAGCTACTGAGTGAATGATGGATTTAATGAAAGCAGATTAAGTATTAAACCTGTAAATATTAAAAGTTTAATTTTAATTCATGTATATAATTTTACTGTTTATTGACTGAGGTTCAAATGGTTCAAATGACTCTGAGCACTATGGGACTTAACATCTGTGGTCATGAGTCCCCTAGAACTTAGAACTACTTAAACCTAACTAACCTAAGGACATCACACACATCCATGTTCGAGGCAGGATTCGAACCTGCGACTGTAGCGGTCACGCGGTTCCAGACTGAAGCGCCTAGAACCGCACGGCCACACCGGCCGGCTATTGACTGAGGATCATTAAAATCAATGAAAATCAAGTTTTTCTAATTACATTTTTTGTAATGTGTTTATCTGACATGTTCCTCACCCAGGAGGATCCCCTCTTTTGTGGGTCTATGGAATGAATAATTAACCAAATCAAATCACTCAAATCAAATCACACAATGCACAGGGTCGAACAACTTGGTGTTGACTATTACCCAGTAGCAAATTTTTGTTTCACCGATGTCAGAAAACGTCAACTTTCGAACAGACTGACATTATTGTCGGTATTTTTTTCGTTTCAAGTCACTGTAAAGTATCTAAGTTTAATAAGGCTAATTCTATCGCTTTCTACGTCCCTTGAACGTAAGTGAACGTACGTCCGCAGATATGCTGGTGATTCAGTTCTTTTTTAGCTCTTAACCACAGCAATCCTTCCACTACCGTGTGACAGTACGTCAGAATATAACACAGTTGATAACTAGTAAAGTTGCTCGTTGTTGGACTGAATCCAAAAACTGAAACCTAAGTTGGCGCATAACTATCTTTCGAACTGCCTGAGTAAACTGAATCTTCCGTCGGTTCTTGGTAGAACTACATTACAGCACATGAAAAGCGCTACAATATTAATTTATTGTGTTAACAGGTTTTCGACTTACACAAGCATCATCAGACATTTACTGACTATATTCGCCAAAGAAGTCACTGTGCGTTTGTGGTTCAATATTGATATGTTTGTTAGCGACACTGAAAAAGAAGTTCCACATCTGGAGTAAAGGACAAACGCACAGTAAATGTCATCTCTGACGATGTGGCGCTAATGCAATGTAAAAAGTAAAAAGTTGAGCAATAAACAAACATAAAGAGAGTAAACGAGAAAAAAACTTTGACACAGAACTGGAAAAGCATGCTTACATAAAAGTTTATATTAATAAACAAAACCAGTACTTGACAAGGCTACTTCAAGGTACAAAACATGGAGATTGATACTTAAACCAATTAGAAGAAAGAATGATCAATTGTAACTACAAAACATATGAAGAACTTAGGTAATATCAATAAGATAAACAGAAATGAATAAACGAAGGAATATGGAGAGATGAGAAGGAACATACAGAAAGCCATCTTTGAGAGTGTGGTGGTACCTCATTTTATAAAGTAAAAAGCTGAGCGGTGTACACACACAAAGGGACCAAACAGGAAAGACCCTAAAACTATACTCAAAAACCGTGCCTATTTAGCAATCTGCATTAAACAAATGAAACAATAAAAAAAGAAAGAAACAGTACTCGACGAGGCAGTTTCAAGAGATACTAAAAGAAAAGCTTAACAATTGCTACTACAGACTATGTGCAATACATAGGCAGTTTCAATGAAATAAAAGAACTCGCAAGAAAATGGGGGATTGTGACGGAACAGACAGTGTGAGAAGTTTCAAAATGAAGGAGCACTGCAATCAGTCGTCCTTTCCTTTCAGGCTTTATTAAAGCAAATCTATGTTTCGACTAGTGCCTACCCATTATCTATGCACTATCTAATAGTTTCAATACATTCCTAGTACTCATTCCCCTGTTGTTCGGGCTTCTGTCACAGTTCATTCGTCTTGAATGAACCGTGGGAGAAACCCGGACAACGGGGGACTAACTTACTACTACATGTACTGAAACTATGAAATAGTGCACTGATATTGGTTAGGCATTAGCCGAAATCTAGATTTGCTTTACTAAGGCCTGAAAGGAAAGGACAACTGACTGCTGTGCTCCATCATTTTGAAAGTCATATTACAGTCGTTGAGTGCATTCCACATTCCCAATGGAAGGTACCTTGATGAGTGTGGGAAGTAATGAAAAACTGGGAGGATTGTGTAAAGTTTAGAAGATGGGAAGTATTAAGGTATGTCTGGTTATTTAAGACTAAACCTGGACTGTGAGCCAGATATTTATTTCCAGGGCTTCCAGCAGACGGAGTTTTCGGCCTTCGTTTGCTAAGCGGAGGACATGGGATTCTGGCTGGTAGTTGTGGTCCTCACGCAGTACATGCTCAGCAAATGTGGAGTCAGAATTCTGCAACTTCCAGCTGCGTTCGTGTTTAGCCAGGCTACTTGTTATGCCAGAGTAAAGTTTCGTATATGTTCTGAAATCCCTCCCCTGGCAAAAAAAGATCCAGTGGACAAAGCGTATTTCATTTGGCATTTAGAAACAGATGCTGTCACTGTAACAGCTACGACAATGGTGATGACGACGATAACAATAACCGTAGTAATGATAATAACAGTATGGATCTCATGTGCAGGCACTCATATCTGATACCACGTCCGCTTCCTGCATATCAATTCAGACTCGGTTCGCGCCTCAGCTGCGAGCTCTGCAATGCAGCTCAGAAATGTAGCGATCGTGGAACGCGAAGAATTAGATTTGTCCTTTGGATGTTAATACGGTACGCCACATATTTTTGATTGTACAAGCCTGCGACGTTGGTTCTCTATTCAGCGACAGTGAATACGGAAAGGTGACACAAAAGACAAAGAGTTGTTGACTGCAGGATAATAACGCTCGAGGCGGAAACGGAATATAAGCACAGGGTTTCTCATAATTGTACTCTTTGCTTTAGCATGCACTAGCCACTAAGCGTTGCCTTCCAGTAGTTTTTGTTCTTACGCGTCCCTTCGGCTTCTGGGGCATTGTCATGTGCAGGTAATGTTTGCAGTAGGGAACACGCGCAGTCAGTAGGGATGGAGATTGAGATCGGCTGAACTAACAGCGGGGAAAGTGTCGTTAAGTAAGGGACACGTGAAAGTTGAGAAGTATTTTACTACTTTTATCGAGAGGTGTGTTATACATACGTATTATAATTATAATAATGTATATATTTGTATTTATGTATCTTCCACACCTCCTCCTAAGCCACTTAGTGTCTCGAAGGAATCGCTGTGGTGGTAAGAAGAAGGGGCGGGGCTGAAAAAGTAGCGCAGCTCGCGATGCGCGAATTCTCAGGTTTCATTCGCCTACTTATTTGGGATTGAGATCACTTAGTGACTTGCAACAAACGCTACACGTAATTTTAAACCTTTATGGAACTTTTTCTTGTTGTCAGTCCCCTCAAAATTACGAAAGGAAAAAAGTTTATGCCTTACTACATTTTCTATGTTCACGCAGGGAACTGCCACATCCGGCATGATGTCGTAATTTATTAGTTCTTTACTGATAACTATTTCCCGACATTTTGCAGACAGTATTCATGTATACCACTTAATGTGAAACACCCCCTTAGAAAATATTATAAATGACTGTGCTGATAAACCTCTCACGTTATTTGATTTTCAAACAGCTGAGCAAAACTGAACGTACTCAGACATTTCTCTCTTTACTTATGCTGATCATCACTAAACTGACACACAGTATTTTTAGCGCAACGCAGTCTGACTTTCAATAATCCCTACAAAAGAATGGCCCTGACTAACAATAACCTGTACCTTTCATGACTCACTTACCTCACAAAAATCTTCGTTACTCGAACTACTGCAACACAGCGAGCACCAACACTGCCAGCTTAATAAAAGATTCTAACTACTGAAGGCACTAACTACTGATGGCACTAACTACTGATGGCACTAACTACTGATGGCACTAACTACTACTGATGGCACTAACTACTGATGGCACTAACTACTGATAGGCATAGTTAGCAAATGAAAGATTTTGGTAGAGAACAAACAATGTATTTACCTTAATAGTGTTCAAAAGTAATCATATAAATATATCAGTTCATGACATCCAGTCTTAGAAATTTACTCTTTCTGATAGACACACTTCCAGCTCTCAACATTCTGCCATCTCTCTCCCCACATCCACCACTGCTGGCGGCTCACCTCCAACTGCGCAACGGTACGCGCTGTTCACATCCAACTGCCAAACACTACAAGAGCAAATATTCCAACAATGCAAACCAACCACAGACTGCACACAGCACAGTCAGTGATTTTCATACAGTGCGCTACGTGGCGTTACCAACATAAAAACCTAAACAGCCTACTTACAAACGTACCCGCAGAAGTAAATCATTCTGCGACGCACAGTTTAAGAGATATGGCGTCATAAACATTGACATACGTTAAAAGCTGTCGCATCACGCACAATGTTTTAATTTACTACATATTTACCACTAACTCTATTCGTAACACACTTCGCACACTATATAAAAATATACCACTGAATTTAGCTACAAAACTATATCATTGTACGACACATTGCTCAGCTTATTTGACACCTTAGAGTTCGGGCTGCGTGAAATCTAAATTTCAGGGCGAAATATGTTACAGGTACAGGTGAAGTATGTGTACAATTACGAGAGAAAAATGTTAAAAAATCTGTGAAAAACATGTCACGTGTGTGTACTCCGGCAAAGGCATGAGTAAAAGCCTCTTCTTAACTGCTGCATCGATGTGAACCAAACGTTGTACACAAATTACTATTTGGAAATAAATACTGTGGGGCAAGAAAAAGCAACCTCCAGTTGAGGTGGGGGTGGTAACGTCGAGAGGGACGGAGGGAGGAATACATGGTCAGAGATGAGGAAGGATATGAACAGACAGTGAGGGGGAAAGAAGAGCAAACATATAGATATGAGGGAGGAGCAGATGGACAAATTGATGGGGAGGGGGAAATGAACATAGAAAGGGAAGTGGGAGAGCTGGATAGAGAGAGGAGTGAGGAGGAGATTGACAGTGGAAGGAAAGAGAAAGAGACAGGCAGAGAGAGGAGGGAGGTTATGGGTAGAGAGACGGGGAGGAGGAAATCAACAGAGAAAGGGAAGAGAATAATAGACAGAGACGGGATGAGTTGACAGATAGTGAAAGAGAGAGGGGGTGGAGAGAAGGAGATAGACAAGGGGGAAGGCGCAGATGGATTGGGGAGCAGGAAGATATGGACATAGAGAGTGGGGAGGAGCAGGTGGACAGAATAGGGGGGTGCTGAAGATGGATGGAGAGGGGAGAAGGAGATGGAGGGAAAGGAGTGCATAGGAGATGGACAAAGTGAGGGCATGGAGGCGATGGGATAATAGGATTGGAGTAAATACATACTCAGGCAATGCCGGGTTCTTCTCTAGTTTGATATATAACGCCCAATTAGGAGATGTGGCCATGACAGTTTGGATTCCAGAGAAGTACAGGAACACACAAGGCCATACTGACCCTGCACCTTATCTTAGAAGGTAGGTTACAGAAATGCAAACTTACGTTTATACACTCCTGGAAATGGAAAAAAGAACACATTGACACCGGTGTGTCAGACCCACCATACTTGCTCCGGACACTGCGAGAGAGCTGTACAAGCAATGATCACACGCACGGCACAGCGGACACACCAGGAACCGCGGTGTTGGCCGTCGAATGGCGCTAGCTGCGTAGCATTTGTGCACCGCCGCCGTCAGTGTCAGCCAGTTTGCCGTGGCATACGGAGCTCCATCGCAGTCTTTAACACTGGTAGCATGCCGCGACAGCGTGGACGTGAACCGTATGTGCAGTTGACGGACTTTGAGCGAGGGCGTATAGTGGGCATTCGAGAGGCCGGGTGGACGTACCGCCGAATTGCTCAACACGTGGGGCGTGAGGTCTCCACAGTACATAGATGTTGTCGCCAGTGGTCGGCGGAAGGTGCACGTGCCCGTCGACCTGGGACCGGACCGCAGCGACGCACGGATGCACGCCAAGACCGTAGGATCCTACGCAGTGCCGTAGGGGACCGCACCGCCTCTTCCCAGCAAATTAGGGACACTGTTGCTCCTGGGATATCGGCGAGGACCATTCGCAACCGTCTCCATGAAGCTGGGCTACGGTCCCGCACACCGTTAGGCCGTCTTCCGCTCACGCCCCAACATCGTGCAGCCCGCCTCCAGTGGTGTCGCGACAGGCGTGAATGGAGGGACGAATGGAGACGTGTCGTCTTCAGCGATGAGAGTCGCTTCTGCCTTGGTGCCAATGATGGTCGTATGCGTGTTTGGCGCCGTGCAGGTGAGCGCCACAATCAGGACTGCATACGACCGAGGCACACAGGGCCAACACCCGGCATCATGGTGTGGGGAGCGATCTCCTACACTGGCCGTACACCACTGGTGATCGTCGAGGGGACACTGAATAGTGCACGGTACATCCAAACCGTCATCGAACCCATCGTTCTACCATTCCTAGACCGGCAAGGGAACTTGCTGTTCCAACAGGACAATGCACGTCCGCATGTATCCCGTGCCACCCAACGTGCTCTAGAAGGTGTACGTCAACTACCCTGGCCAGCAAGATCTCCGGATCTGTCCCCCATTGAGCATGTTTGGGACTGGATGAAGCGTCGTCTCACGCGGTCTGCACGTCCAGCACGAACGCTGGTCCAACTGAGGCGCCAGGTGGAAATGGCATGGCAAGCCGTTCCACAGGACTACATCCAGCATCTCTACGATCGTCTCCATGGGAGAATAGCAGCCTGCATTGCTGCGAAAGGTGGATATACACTGTACTAGTGCCGACATTGTGCATGCTCTGTTGCCTGTGTCTATGTGCCTGTGGTTCTGTCAGTGTGATCATGTGATGTATCTGACCCCAGGAATGTGTCAATAAAGTTTCCCCTTCCTGGGACAATGAATTCACAGTGTTCTTATTTCAATTTCCAGGAGAGTAGTATTTGCAGATTAGAGGAAGCTTTTCACAGTAGTGATGGGAATACACACTTGAAAATTCGGAAGGTAGTAGGGATAAAATACAGGAATCAAAAGGTTATTTGCAATTTGTATGCGAAAGAAACTGCGGTTATAAGAACAGAAGGGCGTGAATGGGAAATGGTTGAAAACGGAAGGAAACAGTATTGTTGCCTATCCTCGATGTTGTTCAATCTGTGCAATGAAGAATTAGTAAAGGAAACCAAGCAGAAATTTGGGAAGGGAATTAAAGGTCAGACAGATGAATTAAAACTTTGGTGATGGTAGTGTAATTCTGTCAGAATCCCAGGGGTCTTGAATGAGCAGATGCTCGAAGTTTGCACCCTCAGAAGCGACATACGTCTGACGTCGACGGAGCATTGACTGCCGGAAACATTCTAACACACCGGGAGATACTTGATTGTACCAGCTGGGCAGACGATCCTTGCGACGAGATTCGTTTCAGATTCCACAGAATCGCGATACATGAGGGACTTAATTTCTTCCACAGAAAGAAATCAAAGCTCAATCTATCGGGAACCAGCCCATCGCACCTAATACATCGATGTGGGATACTCGACCAGATGCCTACGAACAGCCAGTCCAAAATGAGCAGGAGCCCTTCATTTTGGAACCACATGCTGCACCTCGCATTTGCTGGAACATATTCAAACAAGCTGGGATCCTAGTGGCATTCCCCTCCAGTACTCCCATGTACAGCATCACCTAGTGGCGTACGACGTCGTTTGCGGCCATGGCTTGCTACGCCGCAATTTCCAATCATCATGACGTGGCCCACCTCCTCTAGAAGTTTATCAAAACATTTCTGGGACACCCTGCATAAGCGAAGCAGTGACGAATAAGGAAACATTGAAACAACGATACGGGATACGTATGGGGAAATTCCCTGACATAAGTGACTTTTCGAAACTGCAGCACTTGTCAGCTTATTTCCTGTTCACCTTTACCTTGAGACCTTCAGCCGAAATTTTTTGCGAAATTTTCAGGACGTTACACCAGCACTAGTGTCTGGTATTGTCACGGTTCACCCTCCATTGCTACTGGAGGATGAACCTTTGACAATGCCAGCTGAGTGCACTGGTTGGTTCAAATGGCTCTGAGCACTATGGGACTTAACTTCTGAGGTCATCAGTCCCCTAGAACTTAGAACTGCTTAAACCTAACTAACCTAAGGACATCACACACATCCATGCCCGAGGCAGGATTCGAACCTGTGACCGTAGCGGTCGCGCGGTTCCAGACTGAAGCGCCTAGAACCGCTCGGCCACCCCGGCCGGCAAGTGCACTGGTGAAATGTCAGATAAATCGTTGAGTCAACGTCGTCAAAGATTCCCAGACAAAAGCCTGTGCGCCAAAAGGCAGTATACCACACGAAATTTTAACAAAGGGCACATTGTTATGGCCCAGCTTTGGGAACGAGCATATAGGAAACGGCGAAGATGATCGACTACTCGCATGTATTCGTCGAGAGCAAGTATGGAAAGTGGTTGTAGGACGGTGAAACCATGAGTAGGTAACAAGCAAGGTGGTGGATGCCCACACCTAACTACAGATCGTGGAAGTCCGAGGCTTTCCTGCTCTGTAACGGATAGCCGATCTGACGAAAAAATACGATGCTGGTGCAAGGACTTTTTGGAGAACACCGCTCAGCGCACAATACTGAACATTTGGTTCCAGAGTATATGATCCTTACCTGTTACTATGGTGACCCAATGACATCAATACTGTTTCTGTCACCAGGCAGTGACTTCCCATTAAAATGTTCTCCCCTGTACAGGAATTACATAATGTGTGTACGAGTACAGATTGTAACACAGGAACGACGACTTAAGGAAGACTAGGTTTGGCTGCGAGCTGCACACAGATAGCCGAAGTAGTTAGTCGGCATCGTTTTCTGGGACGCCAATGGAGTTCTGCTGCTGGACTTTCTGGAGGATGCAACCATCAGAGCTGCGCAGTACCGTGCCACTCTGTCGAAATTGAAAGAGGTGATTCGGAAAAAGAGGCCTGGCCTTCTCAAATCTGGCGTTCTGCTGTTGGATGACAATGCGAGACCACACACAGCGACGGCAACGCCAAACCATATTGCAACTCTTGATTGGAAGCGCCTACACCACCCGCCTTACAGTCCGGATCTCGCACCAAGTGACTTCCATCTGTTTCCTGCTTTGAAGAAGACTCTCGGCGGAAGGCGCTTTGGCAGCAATGCTGATATCAAACAAGCCGTTCAACGCTTCTTCCGTATGCAACGCCCTGATTTTTCCTTAAAGCCTTTTGAAGCTTATAAAGCGGTATGACAAATGTCTCAACGTACTTGGAAATTATGTAGAAAAGTAAAGATATGTCTTATCTTGCCCGCATCTCGTGGTCGTGCGGTAGCGTTCTCGCTTCCCACGCCCGGGTTCCCGGGTTCGATTCCCGGCGGGGTCAGGGATTTTCTCTGCCTCGTGATGGCTGGGTGTTGTGTGCTGTCCTTAGGTTAGTTAGATTTAAGTAGTTCTAAGTTCTAGGGGACTGATGACCATAGATGTTAAGTCCCATAGTGCTCAGAGCCATTTGAACCAATTTGTCTTATCTTTAATGTCTCATTCCCTTTTTTCCTTTCACACACAACTCTGACCACAGTCGACAGGGGAAACTTATTTTCCAACTCCCCCATGTACACACCTACAATCCGCACGAGGATTCACTCTCAAAACAATCGGCTTCCATATCGGTTTCACATCGCATATTTTCATCAGTTCGTGCTGTTTCCTTTGAAAGACGCCCTCTTGCCATACTAAAGCAAGAAAATTCGGTTTCTTCAAATACTAATCAACAGCGGCTTGCCACACTCCAGCAGATATGAAAAGTGAACAAATCTCAACATTTCTCAGTGTGCGGCTTGCCATTATCTAGCACCGAGCGCCTCAGTTGGGCAGAAATTCTCCATTCCCACCACCACCAGACACACGTGCACACACACACACACACACACACACACACACACACACACACACACACACACACACACTCTCTCTCTCTCTCTCTCTCTCTCTCTTTCTCTTTCTTTGCTCGGTTCGTCGTTACTGGTGCCCCGTGGCTGAATAAAAGGTGCTCTTTTCCGATGCTCTGTGATGTAAAGTCGGCCAGACCTCTCATCAGGATAGTGGCCATGTTGAGGGAGCTGGCAGTGACGTAGTGTCGCGTCGCTCTGAATCCACTGGCTAGCGGGTCGCGCCAGCCCTGCTGGGCACAGGGCCAGATCGGTTGTAATGTCGCCGAGTTACATCTAATCGAAACCTGCTCTAGCCGCTGGCAACTCGCTGCTCAGGAAAGCCATAGCTCTAGCTGTTAGACTACAGGAGGAAAATATTCCGTAAAAGTAGTATAATAGAATGTTGAGATATAGGCTCAACCACCTTTCACAATGCAAAAGCATTCACATTGACTCATGTCGAAGGAGCAAAGCTTTATCATCAAAAAAGGATAATAATAAAAATGTAGTTGAAATGTTAAAATCTCGTAATCATTTCCCTTGTAATCCTGTCTTCCTCAATTGTTCTTCAGCGTCATTCGTCCAACCGGCACAAAAGTGAATCGGCGAATGCAGTGCGTGTATACAGGGTGGTCCAGTGATAGTGGCCGGGCCAAATATCTCACGAAATAAGCGTCAAACGAAAAACTACAAAGAACGAAACTTGTCAAGCTTGAAGGGGGAAATCAGATGGCGCTATGGCTGGCCCGCTATATGCCGCTGCCGGAGATCAAACGGATATCAACTGCGGTTTTTTAATATAGGAAGCCCCATTTGTTATTACATATTCGTGTAGTACGCAAAAAATTTTACTGTTTTAGTTGGACTACTTCGTTCGCTTTGTGATAGATAGCGCTGTAATAGTCTCAAACATATGGCTCACAGTTTTAGACCAATAGTTGGTAACAGGTAAGTTTTTTAAATTGAAATACAGAACGTAGGTACGTTTAAAAATTTTATTTCGGTTGTTCCAATGTGATACATGTACCTTTGTGAACTTATCATTTCTGAGAACGCATGCTGTTACAGCGTGATTACCTGTACATATCACATTAATGCAATAAACGCTCAAAATTATGTCCGTCAACCTCAATGCATCTGGCAATACGTGTAACGACATTCCTCTCAAAAGGGAGTAGTTCGCCTTCCGTAATGTTCGCACATGCATTGACAAAGCGCTGACGCATGTTGTCAGGCGTTGTCGGTGGATCACAATAGCAAATATCCTTCAACTTTCCCCACAGAAAGAAATCCGGGGACGTCAGATCCCGTGAACGTGCGGGACATGGTATCGTGCTTAGACTACCATACCACCTGTCATTAAATATGCTATTCAACACCGCTTCAACCGCACGCGAGCTATGTGCCGGACATCCATCATGTTGCAAGTACATCGCCATTCTGTCATGCAGTGAAACATCTTGTAGTAACATCGATACAACATTACGTAGGAAATCAGCATACATTGCACCATTTAGATTGCCATCGATGAAATGGGGGCCAATTATCCTTCCTCCCATAATGCCGCACCATACATTAACCCGCCAAGGTCGCTGATGTTCCACTTGTCGCAGCCATCGTGGATTTTCCGTTGCACAATAGTGCCTATTATGCCGGTTTACGTTACCGCTGTTGGTGAATGACGCTTCGTCGCTGAATAGAACGCGTGCAAAAAGTCTGTCATCGTCCCGTAATTTCTCTTGTGCCCAGTGGCAGAACTGTACACGACGTTGAAAGTCGTCGCCATGCAATTCCTGGCGCATAGAAGTATGGTACGGGTGCAATCGATGTCTATGTAGCGTTCTCAAAACCGACGTTTTTGATTTTTCTGATTCTCGCGCAATTTGTCTGCTACTGATGTGCGGATTAGCCGTGACAGCAGCTATAACACCTACTTGGGCATCATCATTTGTTGCAGGTCGTGATTGACGTTTCACATGTGGCTGAACACCCCTCCTGTTTCCTTAAATAACGTAACTGTCCGGCGAACGGTCCGGACACTTGGATGATGTCGTCCAGGATACCGAGCAGCACACACAGCACACGCCCGTTCGGCATTTTGATCACAATAGCCATACATCAACACGATATCGACCTTTCCCGCAATTGGTGAACGGCCCATTTTAACACGAGTAATGTATCACGAAGCAAATACCGTACGCGCTGACGGCATGTTGCCTGATACCACGTACTTATACGTTTGTGACTATTACAGCGCCATCTATCACAAAGCGAAAAAAGGGGTTCAACTAAAACATTCATATTTCTTTACTTACTACACGAATATGTAATAAAAAATGGGGGTTCCTATTTTAAAAAACGCAGTTGATATCCGTCTGACTTTATGGCAGCGCCATCTAGCAAGCCAACCGTAGCGCCATCTGGCTTCCCCCTTCAAGCTAGACAAGTTTCGTTCTTTGTAGTTTTTTCGTTTGGTGCTTATTTCGTGAGATTTTTGGCCCGGTCACGATCAGTGGACAACCCTGTATAGCCAGTGTTGCGGTAACAGCTATTCGATCGCACGGTCTGTATCTCTCCGGGATAGACATACCTGGACACAAACGCATATGCACTGCCTTATGGAAAAAGCAAAGCACCAAGAAGGCGAAAAGGAAACGAAATGAAAATTCATGAGTTGAGAGGAAATGTGACGTTGCTTCAGTCATTACAAAAGCAGCTTAATTTGTGTTTATCGCAAAGCTCACGCCCAGCGCAGAGTCCTAAGAGAGTGGAAAAAAGCGCAGGTGACAACTGTATATCAGAAGGATAAAAGAACGGTTCAAGTGTGGAATTAAAATTCAAGGTGAAAGGATATCATTGATAAGATTCGCTGATGACATTGCTAGTGAAAGTGAAGAAGAATTACCGGATCTGCTGAAAGAAATGGAAAGTCTACTGAGTACTGAATGTGGACTGAGAGTAAATCGAAGAAAGACGGAAGTAATGAGAACCAGCAGCAATGAGAACAGCGAGAAACTTATCATAATTCGTAATCACGACGTAGATGAAATCAAGGAATAATACTACCTAGACAGCAAAATAACTCAAGACGGACGGAACAAGGAGGACATTAAAAGCGGACTAGCACTGGCGAAAAGGGCGTTCCTGGACAATAGAAGGCTAATAGCATCAAACATGGGCCTT
Organism: Schistocerca piceifrons; assembly: GCF_021461385.2. Classification (NCBI taxonomy): domain Eukaryota; kingdom Metazoa; phylum Arthropoda; class Insecta; order Orthoptera; family Acrididae; genus Schistocerca; species Schistocerca piceifrons. The sequence continues at coordinate 284,862,192 of NC_060142.1, read as the reverse complement.
GATTTGAGGAAGAAATTTCTGAGAATATACCTTTGGGGCATAGCATTGCATGGTTGTGAAACATGGACTGTGGGAAAACCGAACAGAAGAGAACCGAAGCATTTGTGATGTGGTGCTAAAGACGAATTTTAAAAATTAGGTGGACTGGTAATGTAAGGAATGAGGAGGCTCTGCCCAGAATCGGAGAGGAAAGGAATATACGGAAAACAATGAAAAGACGAAGAGACAGGATGATAGGGCATCTCTTACAACATTAGGTAATAACTTCCATGGTACTAGAGGACAAAAAACTGTAGAGGAAAATGGAGATTAGAATACATAATTGACTACAATCGTAAGAGCTACTGTGGAATGAAGGGGTTGGCGGGAACTCAAATGGGAATCCCTGGACGTAAGACCATCTTTTTGAAGAACACCATGCAGAAAACTCAGAGACTCTGCATTCGAAGCTGATTGCGGAAAAATTCTACTTTCACCTAAGCGCATTTCGCGTAAGGAACACGAATATAAGCCGAATTAGGGCTCTTCACAGTGATCATCAACATTTCACGGTTTTCACGCCGCTCGTATACCATACCAAACACGAACAACGCTAATACACTCTGGTGGCCATCTACCTGTCACAGGAATTTTAACTCAATCATTTACGTACTAGGGGATGGTTGCATATGTACGAAGTTATACTGACGTCCAACCAAGTCTGCCAGGTAATTCACTTTTCTTGTCAGGCTGTGTATACGGGGTGGTCCATTGATAGTGACCGGGCCAAATATCTCATGAAATAAGCATCAAACGAAAAAACTACAAAGAACGAAACTCGTCTAGCTTGAAGGGGGAAACCAGATGGCGCTATGGTTGGCCCGCTAGATGGCGCTGCCATAGGTTAAACGGATGTCAACTGCGTTTTTTTAAATAGAAACCCCCATTTTTAATTACATATTCGTGTAGTACGTAAAAAATATGAATGTTTTAGCAAGGGCCAACACGGTCAGAAATGCATCACATGATACAATAAAACATGAAAAAAATAGTAAATGAATACTTCCTTGTAGTGAATACAGCCGCCTTCGCAGCTACAAAATTTCGGTAAAACTAAAGAGAAACTTCCTGCGTCGATGACGGCTCATCTGCTCCAGTGCCTTCAGAGCGGTGTACAGTTCAACACAAAAAATTGTGAACTGTCTGAGAGTCGATGCCTGAAGGCACTATCGGGGAAGATTATTGAGCAGCCAAGGGTATTCCCTTGTCTCGAGCCGTCGGCAAAGACTTAGATAAAATTACGGTGCTAACCTAAAATGCTATACATAGCAGATGTGAAAATTACATTGGGAGTGAATTATTTCTTGAAGATGGTCAACTCTAAAATAATTCTTTGTCTCTTAAGAAGCCAAATTGGTTTTTACTTCAACCCTCTCTGAAAGAATATCCTTTGCACATATCCCAGAAGATCTCGTTGCTAGGAGTCGGATGTTAAAAAGTTATTAGAAAGGCAAACGAGCAACGGAACTGTAAGCTGTTGAGGGAGGAGAGGAATACATTTTGTACATTTGTAAAAGCACGATGAGTTGCCGCCTGACGCGAAGTGACAGCTCACCAGTTTTGACGCGGAGACGGCGTGGGACTGGTCCTAGACACACCAGTGGCCAGCCTGATTCCCTCATGCTGGACCACATTCAGTATTTTTAATTACGAATTTCTGGTCGACCCATCTGCCACAAATCCGTAGTGAAGCTATGTTCATGCCAAAGATCGATAAACCTGGAGAAGACAAGTTCTGTCTGCTCCCCAAGACCTTTAACTAATACATTGCCTTGCCCTCACATTTTCATTTGCGACAGCCAAATACGTTTTTCTTCAAAAGTGAGGCCCATCAACCACGTCGATTCTTTAAAGTTTAAAATGGTGTCCCTCAACCTCAATAAAGGTATATTAAAATCAGAGCGCGAACTGTTAAAAATAACAAATACAGACTTCTCAAGCGAAAATCGAATTCATCCAGCCTCTGAAATACCATCTGTTGCTGTCGCGTGCTACCCGTACCTGTAATGCTAGTAGACGAGTTAAAAACGGAGAAGTCATACACGAATAGGAAACACTGGACAGGTTTCCCCACCGTGAATGTGATAATGTTAACAGCGATTGCAAAAATTTTCACATTTAAAACATTACCTAGAGGGGCACAGTTATCTTGTTCAAAACGATCGGACAGAGTGTTTCCGACTTCATGCCGGATTTAAAATAGCTTGAAGAAAGAAAGGACCACAGGCAAACTGGTAAACATCCTCGGATACCGTATTCGTGGAGCTGTCGAAGGTTATTACGTCTCCAAGTACAGGGTGTTTATAAATTAGTTTTACAAAAGTATCTTTCAATTGTGAAGAAGGCAAATAATTTACAAAAATACAGAGTGTTTATAAATGAATATCGAGGTTTTAACGCTTTATAATATTTATTACATTGAACTCACAGTTATAAATGATATGTTAAATGAAAGAGCAACTCAAACAGTTTTACCAAGATGACAGGGCTTGCTTTGCATGGCCTCTACGTTCACCCGACCTAACGCCGTGCGATTTTTTCCTTTGGGGCTTCAGCAAGGATCGTGTGTACGTGCCTCCGCTACCAGCAGACCTCCCTGAATTAAGAAACCGGACTGGAGCAGCTGTTGCTACAATCACTGAAGACACACTTATCAACATTTGGGAAGAACTCGGCTATAGACTTGATGTGTGCCGTGTGACAAACGGTGCTCACAGTGAACGTTTATAAGGTTATGGTGAAACTGTTTGAGTTCCTCTTTCATTTGGCATATCATTTATAACTGTAAGTTTAATATAATAAATATTATAAAGCGTTAAAACCCCGATAGTCATTTATAAACACCCTGTATTTGAAACAGCACTGAATGCAGCGTGTCTTCAAGTTTTCTTTTCTTTACAAATGTTCAATGTGGTGACCTTTTGTAACACCACAAATGTTTCATCTATAAACAGTTTCCCGCCAAGTCCTAAGAAGCTATTCTTGATGTGCGAGGGGGCATTTGAAAAGCCCGTGCAAAAATAAAAACTATTTACATGTTTGGGGTAAACCATTTTTATGTTTCGACATAGTCTCCTTTTAGACTTTTACACTACGTCCGACGCTGTTCTAATTTGTTGATCCCTTCTGAATAATAGGAACAATCCAAGTCTGCAAAATAGCTATTAGTTGCTCCATTCACCTCCTCATTAGAGCAAAATCTTTGTTCCACCAGCCGTTTCTTCAAATTGGCGATCAAATAGTAGTCCGAGGGAGCCAAGTCTGGCGAACGGGGAGGGGGGGGGGGGGGGTATGTGAAACGAGTTGGAGTCCTATATTTTCATTAATTTTCCGACCACAACTGCTGAGGTGTGAGTTGGTCCATTGTCGTGATGGAAAAGGACTTTTTTGCGGTCCAATCGCCGGCGTTTTTCTTGCAGCTTGGTTTCCAGACGGTCGAGTAAAGACGAATAATATGCATCTGTAATAGTTTTACCCTTTTCCAGATAGTCGATAAGGATTATCCCCAAAAGACAGTCTCCATAACCTTTCTGGGCGAAGGAATGGTCTTTGCCTTTTTTGGTGCAGATTCTCCCTCGGTAACCCATTGTTTAGATTGGTGTTTGGTCTCAAGAGTATAGAATTGTATCCATGTTTCATCCACAGTGACGAAACGACGCTTAAAGTCCTGCGGATTCTTCCGAGCAGCAACAAAGCATCCTTGCAACACTTCACACGATTCTCTTTGTCTCCTGAGGCGTTTTGCCTTTCATAAAGTAATGTTTAATCACCACAAGAAATTCTTTTTTTGACAATCACTCAATTTCCTTGATTCACACGAATGCCAAACACAAAGAAATAGACCAATATGGCTGAAACTTGGTGTGCGTTCTTTCCAAAGATGCTACTAACTAAACATGACCTCGATACGCCCCGGTGCTGCCATCTCTCGGACTTTGCACGGACTTTTCAAATGCCCCTCGTATAGTGGCAACTGCTTGTGTTATCTGCTGTCGCATCTCGTCGACGTTTCCCGGAAGCGGAGGAACAAACATTCAGTATAATTGTAAGTCTGTACAAAAAGCTCGAAGAAGTTACCTGCACTTCAGTATGAAAGATATGTGTTTGTGTGTCGTATTTTCTGTCTTATGCATGTTTGTAATCAGGGAAAGACTTCCGGGACACCCTGTACTATGGAAGTCATTCATCAGAGATTCCATGATACCTATGGTAGTACCTGAAGGGACCATGACAACTGTGGACTGCGTAGACTTTATTGCGGACCACCCATATCACTTCATGCTTGACGTCTTTCCTGGTGGCGGTGGCATCTAGCAGCATCTTAACTGTCCATGTTGCAAGGCCAGAATGGTACTACGGTAGTCTCAGGAGGAATAGTGATCTCACGTTCTTGTGTTGCCCACGAAATTTGCCAAATCTGAACCCGATAGAACACTGATTTACGGGAATTGCGTGGATGTTGGTAGACGTCTGTTGCCACAAACTTCCGGAAGCCTGTCAAAGTTCAAATGGCTCTGAGCACTATGGGACTTAAGATCTGAGGTCATCAGTCCCCTAGACTTAGAACTACTTAAACCTAACTAACCGAAGGACATCACACACATCCATGCCCGAGGCAGGATTCGAACCTGCGACTGTAGCAGCAGTGCGGTTCTGGACTGAAGCGTCTAGAACCGCTCGGCCACAACGGCTGGCGCCTATCAAGCACTTGTCGAATCATGTCACGCAGAGTCGCTACAGTATTGCGTTCCAGAGGTGAACTAACACACTATTAAGCACGTAGCCAAATGTTTTGTCTCAACAATGTATATGCGCTGGACAGATACTTACCAGCTGCATAGTTACTCCTGGCAGAACCTTTAAAAATGAGTATAAATCTAGTAATTGTGAAAATGAGTTGTTCTTTCCTTTTAAGACAAGAAGTACACAGAGATTCCTCTGTACCGGAAATAAACGTCTAAAGCTTATTCCACTGCTAAACATTAAAATTAACATTTCATTCTCATTTATTCTTGGACATATTCAAAAAATTTTATTGGAAGTAGAAAGAACTAGACCTATAGTAGTGTTCTAGCTTCAATAAAGATGTGCTATTTTACTTTCTACAGGAGAAGGTAGGGCACCAAAACAGCATCTAAATTTATGTTTATGAGTTCAACAAAAGATACTGTTAAACTGCGTAAGCTGTACGTTACACGTGAAGAAAATTCACCAGTAAATATTTAAATTTTAGAAACTTGGAAATAAAAGTAGTTAAAAATTGATAAACATGGCAAACATTTTATGTAAGCAACTGAAAAGGAATCACAAATATGTATATGACACGAAATAGAAATGTTCTATTAATAAAAGTTATGTATAATGCCTACTGCTGGTCACTACTGTTGATTCATCCCTTGGATAAAACATTACATTTAATTTTTCTGGCCTTCAGCTTAACAAACTCTTTAAAAGTCGTATCTGACTATATTCAGTGCTAAAGGTATGGTTCTTATATCTAAAGCTGACTCTCCGCACAATCTTTGAGAAAGTGTTGACCTAAGGGGTCTTTATTAAGATAAATTTCGAGAAACTCCTTCCACCAGTATCTACAGTTGTGAGTAAAGCTGGAAGCATTCTAAGTTTACAAGCAATGTCAATAAAGTTACTTTTATATGAATGCGTGGATATGTCCGAAAGAACAGAAACCACGCGCAATCGGCAGCTGTTATATAAATGAAGTAATTGGCAAGTGGAGGGGAGAGAAATGAAGCGAAAGGGAAGCAACTATTGGTGTCAGCTGCATAGGGCATTTTTGTAATATAAGATATGGACATTGTGGAGAACTAGCAGGAAGAATGAACGCTAAAATAAAAACTGTCGTTTTGTTCATATTTAATCATTTCAGATTCAAAACCATCTTTTAACAAAGTTTCAAGATCCATGTGTGCAGTTTTAAATTTCCAATCATTCCACATGTACAGGTCGTAAATATGGTATAGAAAGCTATAGCTGTTATCGGGGCTGTCCATAAACTCACATTCACCTACTGAGAAGATAGCTGTGTCGACAATAATACTGAAAACATTTAGCATATAGGAGCGTTATGCTTCAGCTTTATCAATACCTCCATCGCTAGACTCATTGGTAAGTCACTTCTTTGCTCTCTTTGGACAAATTTTCTTGTTTTATTCGAAGTCTGAATGAGATTCAAGTTCGACAACAAGCACTTTTGTATCCGGTTATTTCACTATTAAAGCCGACTCCTGATGTCATCTCATTCATACTTCTTGCAGCTAAATAACTCTGGAAAGCTTTGCCGACCTGTTTAATCCCGAAGATAATTTCATACCAGACGACTGTACAACACACAAAGCTGAATTCTTGTAGCTTTCTTGCAATACCAGTGGCACATTTTGTTTCGGAAGAATCTATCAAAGTTGCATTAATTCGGTTTTGCCAAAGGACACTGCTGAGAGATTTTAGAGTCGGGTTAGGTACATCCTTTATCAAAATACCACGTAGAAAAGTAAATACCAAAAGGAAGTATAGTCAAAAAATTAAGAGCAACAGGAAATGATAGCACTATTTTATTCTCGATAAGATTTGACAAATGAGCACAAGACGGAAAAAATACTCGACGGATGTTTTTAATTTTTGTTAGAACACTTCTACTTTTCCCTTTCATACTCAAAATGTTATCATACCCTTGGCGTCGAATTACTCTCAAAGAAATCTTCAGTTTTACCAGGTGGTTTTTAAGTTCATTTACAATTCAGATCTTGAATTTATGTTGATAACAAGCATACAATTAATAAATTTCGATGTGTGCTCCTTTTGTTGTTGAAGGATACCCAGGCGATACTTCAGTTCTACCTATGTGTTGGTCAACATTTCGTGAGGGATGGATATTACAGTGTCAGTAAATAAATGGAAATGTCGTGTGACGAAGGCCTCCCGTCGGGTAGACCGTTCGCCTGGTGCAAGTCTTTCGATTTGACGCCACTTCGGCGACTTGCGCGTCGATGGGGATGAAATGATGATGATTAGGACAACACAACACCCAGTCCCTAAGCGGAGAAAATCTCCGACCCAGCCGGGAATCGAACCCGGGCCCTTTGGATTGACAGTCTGTCGCGCTGACCACTCAGCTACCGGGGGCGGACACAGTGTCAGTAATTCTGCGCCATAAGGCAGCGATGTTGTTCAGCGGTGTTTGTTAAACGTGGTTCTTGGCATAACCACAAAGGGAGAAATCCTGTTGCGTTACACAATGTGTCCCAGTTCTGTTAGGACTGTGGATACGAAAAATATGTCATTAATTATATTCACAAAACCACTGTATTTATTCAAAATATCCTCCATCTGAATCAATAGACAGCTGAATTGTTTTGGAGCTGTCACTGCGGTCCAATTTTGGAATTGGATTTAGTACTGCAGTAGAATTTTCTTGGATGTTCTTAATTGTGTGGTAACGGTTAATTTGTAGTTTCAATTTGGGGAACAAGCAGAAATTGGCTGTGGCCAAATCCGACGAATACATTGGTGATCGAGGACTGTTATCCGTCTGCTAGCCAAAAACTCGTGCACGGTCTTTAATCTGTGGGCTGGGGTCTCGTCGTGGAGGGCGACCACGAACCTGCCCCTGGGTATTTGGGTTAAATTCGACGAGTCTCGCACCACAAACATGAAACTTAGCACAAAAATTGATGTTGCGTCGTTGCTCCACTGTCTTTTCCGACGAGTGTCTGACACATACTGCTACTTTCGCGATCAGCGTTTGCTAGCGCTTTGACATTCTACAAAGCTCTTGTTGAAACTTCCAGGATAGTAACGTTGCAATTCGCTACGAGACAGCATTGCAGTTTGGAATTTCACACATGCAGTCCCAAAGCAACTGCGACACATTGTGTATCTCCGGTGACCGCGGGGGCCAGTTGATGGGCCCACCACATCCCATTCAACTTCCCAGAAATCTTGTTTCGCATCTAATCTTCGATGGGGTAGAAAATTAAGTCCGGAATGCCCTGAATCTGTGGCACAACAGATAACTACAACATATCAAGATAAGATTTGGCTGTGATTGTCGATCACAGACGCTCCCTGTTTCCATAAACTTTGCATACAGCATCTTGATACTCTTAACATATGATGGCTGTCATTGGTATGCCGTTTGGAATTTTCTCTGGACTGTTTTTGGTAACTGTGCGACGGCATAGCAGATGACACACTGCGCTGTCTCCTGGTTTGTGTATATACTGGTTGTAAATGGTGTCGATTCGACAGTTGCTACGTCACTGGGCCCTGTAACAAACAATGTAACAATACGCATATAGGGGAGACTTGCGCAGTACCGGTAACCTGAAGTTTTTCTCGCACAAAAACTGTTTTAAACATATTTATGAAATAGACTTATAAATAGATTAAGGAAAGGCAAACCTACGTTTCTAGCACTTGTAGACTTAGAGAAAGCTTTTGACAATGTTGACTGGAATACTCTGTTTCAAATTTTGAAGGTAGCAGGGGTAAAATACGGGGAGCGAAAGGCTATTTCCAATTTGTACAGAAACCAGATGGCAGTTGTAAGAGACGAGGAGTATGAAAGGGAAGCAGTGTTTGGGAAGGGAGTGAGACAGGGCTGTAGCCTATCCCCGATTTTATTCAATCCATATATTGAACAAGCAGTAAAGGAAACAAAAGAAAAATTTTGAGTAGGAATTAAAATCCATGGAGAAGAAATTAATACTTTGAGGTTCGCCGATGACAATGTAATTCTGTCAGAGACAGCAAAGGACTTGGAAGAGCAGCTGAATGAATTAGACAGTGTCTTGAAAGGAGGATATAAGATGAACATCAACAAAAGCAAAACGAGGATAATGGAATGTAGTCGAATTAAATCGGGTAATGCTGATGGTATTAGGAAATAAGATGCTTAAAGGAGTAAATGAGTTTCTCTATTTGGGGAGCAAAATAACTGATAATGGTCGAAGTAGAGAGGATATAAAATGTAGACTGGCAATGGCAAGGAAAGCGTTTCTGAAGAAGAGAAATTTGTTAACATCGAGTATAGATTTAAGTGTCAGGATGTCTTTTCTGAAAGTATTTGTATGGAGTGTAGCCATGTATGGAAGTGAAACGAGGACGATAAATAATTTAGACAAAAAGGGAATAGAAGCTTTCGAAATGTGGTGCTACAGAAGAATGCTGAAGGTTAGATGGGTAGATCACATAACTAATGAGGAGGTATTGAACAGAATTGGGGAGAAGATGGTTGGTTGGTTGGTTAGTTGTTTCGGGGAAGGAGACCAGACAGCGAGGTCATCGGTCTCATCGGATTAGGGAAGGACGGGGAAGGAAGTCGGCCGTGCCCTTTGAAAGGAACCATCCTGGCATTTGCCTGGAGCGATTTAGGGAAATCACGGAAAACCTAAATCAGGATGGCCGGACGCGGGATTGAACCGTCGTCCTCCGGAATGCGAGTCCAGTGTCTAACCACTGCGCCACCTCGCTCGGTTGGGGGAGAAGGGAAATTTGTGGCACAACCTGACTAGAAGAAGGGATCGGTTGGTAGGACATGTTCTGAGGCATCAAGGGATCACAAATTTAGCATTCGAGGGCAGTGTGGAGTGTAAAAATCGTAGAGGGAGACCAAGAGATGAATACACTAAACAGATTCAGAAGGATGTAGGTTGCAGTAGGTACTGGGAGATGAAGAAGCTTGCACAGGATAGAGTAGCATGGAGAGCTGCATCAAACAGACTACAACAATAACAGGAAATGGAAGTTCAACAACTGTTAAGTTCAAATGTTTATCACAAAAAATACTAATTTTTCAATGTACAATACTTTAGCTCATCAAATAAAGGAATAAAAAATGTTCAAAAATGACCATGTTGAAAAACAGTTGCACAGCACCGGACACTTCACAAATTCATTAGTTACAACTGCAATAATTCATTTTTTTGGCTAACAAATGATACATTTCATCAATTTATAAGTCAGTCTAAAGAAACGGAACGTAAAAAGATAAACGAGTAGTGTTCATGAATGGCAGTTTTCACAGTTACAGTAAAGGAGATTTTCTTGGTCCTTCAAGCCACATGAGCCCACACCTTGTATGACGTGCACTGAACCCAATCTTCATCTGTTGATTCCCTGCATATAGTACACGCTGTAGTGCCGTTTTCTTCATTAGTGACAATTTCAGAACTTCCATTCTGTGAAATATTTGTCCAGTTCGATTTTTCACTTTTTTTGTTTCCTTTTCTGACCATTCTTCTGAGCCTCTTTTTGTATCTTTTCTTTTCGTAAGGCTGCTGTTGCAAACTTCTCTTCAGACTCATTTAATTTCCTATCCTATATTTCTTTACAGGAGCTGTCAGTTAATATTTCATTTCTTCTCTTCCTATTGACAATTTCTTTTTCTCGCTTTCTCTGACAATGGAGAAATTTTCTCCGTGACGTTCGAAATAAGTAAGAAATGCAGCTTCCATGTCCGTCGAAGAATCCAGAAGTGCTTGGTGGGGAAGCAGGAACAGAATCTACCGCGGAAAGACTTGACGCAACTCAGAGCAAGGTAGCATCTCCAGAGCACAGCGGCAATGGTTCAGTCGCTGACACAGAAGGAGTTGCATGGTTCTTCTGAAAAAGCATTTAGGCCTATGGCACCAAAAACCGTCGGTCTGCCGGACTTCCCTCAAAGAAGTGACTTGCAGCTAGAAAGTCTAAATCTGTGCAGATGTCTTTCTGTAATGAGTGCAGGCCAGTGCAAGAAAACTCAGAAATTGCAGTCCTTAAAATAGCCTTGAAAGCAGTCCCAACCAAATCAGCAATTCCTTTTGAATTATTTTGAGAGGGTGCTATTGGTCCATCTAGCACAGGCTTCATTGTAAGCCGCTTTGAAGGAGCTCCTTACTGCACAATCTAATGCTGAAGTTTTTGCGTAGTTTGAGGAGTGCTTATCATATGCACATTGTTGTTTCTTGCGTACAAAATCACCCGATGTTGCTTGTCTGAGCTGTGGCCACCTATAATTGTAAGAGCGGGATTTTCCTTTGTTGGGATCTCACGACCAACAAACATCTTTGGGCACAGCAAAAATGAATTTGCAGTGATCCCCCCAATTTGTTCACAAGCGAAGATACTCCCCTCTGGCGCATTGTTTTTTCTTTTTAGCTCTTTAGCAATTTTCGTTATTCTAAATACAAATAAAGGGGGTAGGAACACAGCACCAGTAGTGTTGATTGTTAGCAACACAGTGACATTTTTTCCTTTCTCCTGACGTGATTTTACTAACTTCTTTTTTGCCTTTTTGAGAAAAAATCATTGTGGAATTTTCATGACCCACTGACACACCAATTTCGTCACAACCGAAGATTTTGAGGGATCAAACTTGTACTTTGTTAACATTGCTTCATACTCATTATGAAACAATTCAATTTGTTCTTTGTCGAAACCGACAGCCATTCGGATACTCGTTGATTAAGGTTTTCACAAAGTGAATTCAGGACGGCAGCCTATAAATTCAATTTTCTTCTTTACTGTACTGGTGCCGAATTTTAAGGTGCTCTGCCATTTCAAATAAAAATCTGTTTTATTTATTGGCATCATTGTATTGTACAGATCTACCAAATGCTCAACTAAGCTTGATTCTAATTCTTCTGGGAAAGTCTGATTGAAACAACCAGCCTGCGACTTCATTTCAGTGTCGCGGGCATGTTTTAAAAGCCTTATTATATCTGTCTTATTCAAATTTTGTCGGGTAGGACTTGCTCAATAGAATTCTTCATGTATCCCTCGAACCAAAGTACCGTTTTTTTGCTCTTTGTCCGTGGCGTAGAATGTGCCTGGAAAAGGAAAAATGGTTTTAGGTATCAGTTTACTGTACAGTCGTATTAATACTGTAGTTTAGGTGTCCGGCACTGAGCAAGTAGTGTCTGTCTGGGAGTGGGCAAATGAGGCGGGGGAAAAATATAAATTTGTCGTTATCAACTAACGTTTTACACCGAACTTCAGTTACCACTAATTATTCACAATGAACGTAGTGTCATCACAAAAAAAAAAAAAAATAGTTGAATATATTCTATTCACCTAGACTCCTTTAATATAGGGTGAAACATTTCAACTGGAAGCCGCCGCTCGGTACAAACACATCTCCCACTCACTGTCCAGACAACACTGGTGGGAAACTGGTGTGAAGCTTATTGTGATCTTCAATGACAGCTGCATGCGCAAGAGTGCGTCTACCCGCCATTTATCGAAGTTCTTGAGAAACACGCTCTGTCCGATACTTGGCAGTGTCCAGTACTGTGCAAGTCTCCCCTATGCACTCAATACTTGAATATGTCCCATCCCATTAAACATAAAATGTATCTTTCTAAATGCGTTATGATTGATTGTAATCAGGAAAAGACTTCTCCCTCCCCCTCCCCCCCCCCCCCCGCTACCGGCCCGATTTGTCAATGATACCATGTCCACTACACGATGTAGATGGGCCAACATGGGGACACGTAGCATCGTCTGTTGCGGATCCCCAAGATCAACAATTTTTAAAAATTGAGAATTGCTTCTTTTTTTTTAATTTTATTTATGAATTTGGCCAGCTATGGACCGCATACAACTTAAGACTTATAGTGTTTCTTTTTCTTCCGTTCTTCCCAGAACTACATTTTCTCGCCAACTGCTCGTCTCTGCTCATCTGCCCACTCTCTCTTGGATCGAGGTTTTGGCGCATCTTCTTCATAGTTTGCGTTTTCTATAAGTAGCCTAAAGTTATTCCGGTCACGTGTTATTTCTTCTGTAACACCTATTTTCTTGGCGTCTTTCTTTGCTGCTTCTATCCATCCTACAGTTTTTTTTTTCAGCTTACTAACGTAATTAAAAATTTTCTTTGTAATCCATGTTTCTTCCATTCTTTTTAAATGTCCATAAAATTTTAGCCGTCTCTTCCTCATTGTATCTGTGATCTTTTCTGTATTTTTGTATAGGTCTTCATTTCTCCTTTTAATCCACCTATTTTCCTTGTTTTTCTCAGGACCTAGAATTTTTCTTAATATTTTTCTCTCTCTTTTTTCTAATTCTCTTAATTCGCCTTTCTTATTCAATGTTAGGCACTCTGATCCATATGTTGCTTGTGTCCTAATAACTGAATTATAGTGTTTAATCTTTGCTTGTATGGATATTGATTTCTTATTGTAGTAGTTTTGTGTCAATTTATATGCAAATTCCAACATTTTTATTCTTTCTTTATTTGTTGTGTTATCCAGTCCATTGGCTTGGATCCACTCCCCCAGGTATTTGAATCTATCAACTCTTTTAATTTTTCCATACTTTGTTTTCATAAACTTTTCTGTATTATGTTTGTGTTCTATATACTCATTTTTTTTCATAGGGTATTTTTAGCCCAGTCTTTTCAGCAATCTCGTGTAACATATCAAGCATAACTGTTGCGTCTGTTCGGCTTTCAGTTATCAATGCCATATCAACCGCAAAGGCTTAACATTTCACTTCAAATTTGTTCTTTCCTTGGCCCACGCGTATACCCTTTGTGCCTCTGTTTTCCCAGGTTTTTACTATTTTATCTAAAACCAAGTTAAAGAGAATTGGGGACAGTCCATCTCCTTGTCGAACTCCTGTTTTGATTTTGAATGGTTCAGCAATTTCGCCTTGAAACTTAATTCTTGATGTATCTGTGAGCGTTTGTTCAACAAGTCTTCTGGAGTTTTCATCTATCCCTGGTTCATAAATTCTCTGGAATAGTGTTTGTCTGTCAACTGAGTCGTAGGCCTTCTTGAAGTCTACGAAAGTAACTACTGTATTTTTATGTTGTATAGCTCTCACTCTCAAAATTGTTTTTAAATTAAGAATCTGTTCTGCACATGATCTACCTTTTCTAAATCCTGCTTGATAATCTCCTATATTAGGTCCTGCTTGTTCCTCTATTCTATTTAAAAGTGCTTTAGAAAGTATTTTGTATGTCACTGGTAACAAGGATATGCCCCTATAGCTGTTGGTGTCTGTTTTATCTCCTTTTTTATGGAGAGGGTGGATCAATGGGTATGATTCCTTTTGTCCAAATGTCTTTAATTACTTTGTGAATTTTCTGACATGCGGATAAGCCCCCTAGTTTCCACATTTATGCCACTATCCCATCCTCACCTGGTGCTTTGTTATTCTTCAATGCTTTGATAATCTTTTCTATTTCGTCTACTGTAGGTGGTTCCGACGGTGGAGTTTCATATTGTGGTTTTTGAAATTGTATCCTGTCATTAGGCTCCTCACAATTTTATAGATTTTCAAAATATTCACCTAAAATTTGGCAGTTCTCTTTATTGCGTAAAACCATTTTTCCATTTTTATCTTTAAAATGTAAACTTGGTGACTGGAATCCTGTTAAAACTTCTCTGAAAGTCTTATAGAAGTCTCTAGTGTTGTTCCTTTTGAAATCAGAATCCATTTCTTCTAATCTGTCTGTCATATTTTCTTTTCACTGATCTAATGATTTTTGCTGTCTTTTTCCTTTCTTCTTTAAACTCTTCCCAGCATTTGTTTTATAAGAATGTATATTTTAATAAAGAGTTTGTTAGTTTAACGTAAATTACATTTCATATAAATTTACATCTCAAACAGTTCTCTGATACTTCATCAGTAAAACTATTTCTCTTGCAGCGAAAGTTAACTAAAGACTTGTTTTGATTAGATGGGGATTTCCTAAACGAGTCCACGATTATGACGGAACACTTCCCTTATTCTGAGCAATACTGACACATTCTTTGACGTTTGTAAATCAGTATGCAATACGTGTTAAGATTTAGTTAACCAAGGAACGCTAGATGTCATAGTCTGAAGTGTGACCACGTTATTTGATAGTGGAAGTGAGACTTTTTCCACGGCACCTATACGGCTAAGAAATATTTGTCACAAAACCCGAAACTCGTTATTGCATCAGTTTCATTCCTATAACTCTCCTGCCTACTGTTTACGTCAGCGAAAGAAACAGCTGAGACACATTCTATTACAGCGCAGTACTGAACTAGGTGTAAGGAAAATATATACGAGAGAAAAAATTTCCGCTCAGTGTCAGCATTGATCTCACGTACATAGGCCTCAGCCTTCATAGCCATGGAAGTACAAGCCATCACAGCGGACTACCAAGCCCTCGCGATTGCAGAGCTGTTTTCTGCAAAGCCTATATTGCACCGAGGGGCGTCGCGCCTGTGTGTGGTTCGATAGCGAGATAACAGATGGCAGCTTGCCTCGCCGACGGCTATTGTAGACCGCAGGCCGTGACATCTACCTGAAAACCGCGTAACAAACATCAATAAGTTATTTCCGTCGTCGGGCAATTTCCATTCAAAATAGCTACTTCTTTTACGTGACACGGTAAGACACTAGGTGGATAGTTTCTCATTTCTGTTTCGAGACACACAATCTGTGTATTGTTTTTGGCAACTCCTCACTTTATTGCACGTGAACTTTTCTCAGCGTCTTGCTAATTTGCAAAGAAAAGGAAAGAATGAGGCTTAAGTTTTCACGTCTCGTTGATTATGTTTTCATTAGAGCCAGAACACAAGTTGGGAATGGTGAAAGAAATCAGTCATCTTAGAAAGAAACAATCCGCCTCAAGTGATTTATGTAAATCATGGAAAACTTAAATATGAATTTGTTACGTGTTTTTTCGTAGTTTTATCTTAAACAGTTATTTGCGGACGTCACATGACATATGCTAATCTATTGCTGAGAATTTCAGTCACTTTGTTTTATTACATAAGGTGACAAGTCACATGTAATACCACGCTTAGCTACTCCAGCAGGGACGCTTACAAGCTCGGTGCTTCGTAAAGAGTGGTTTTACAAACAACAGTACATTGACATCTATACTTCACTTGACGGTGTATGGCGGATGGTCTTTCTGTTTCCATTATTGTTTACTTCCTTTCCTGTTTTATCCACGGGTGGCGCGTAGGAACAATGATTACACTGGGCAACAATGAAAATGTTTCGGGCTTAAAAATAGTATATTTACTGTATTTCCATCTGCTGAATTCAAAAATCACCATAAAAATGACAGATTAGACCTTGTTTTGAAGATAAAGTGACATTTCATTTTTTAGCGTGAAGATTTTAAATTTGGGGGAATTTTTTTTTTTGGGGGGGGGGAGTTGGCACACCTGTCAAATAACAAAAAACAAATGTTCTTCAGCTGTTTGTAAGTCATAAACATAGTTACTGTTGCTGTGACTGTGTATTACATGTAGTTTCTACTGAAATTAATGCAAAATTTCTGGTTCACGAGTGCTTTTTTAGTGTAAAATTTGTGAAAATGCCACGAAAATGTGTAAATAAGGTGAGTAACTTTTGTTATATTTGTGGTGAAGTAACATTTTCCTCACAGAAACGCAATCTGACGCCTCCTGTAAAGACTGCCTATCAGTATTATTTCAGTATGAAAGTAGGGGACCAGGATAAGTCTGCTGCTCCACATATATGTTGCAACACAAGTTACACTGCTAGAATGGATGAAAAAGAAGAAACGATCTATGGCTTTCGCTATGCCTATGATTTGGTGGAAGCCTACAAACCATACAGATGACTGCTATTTCTGCCTCCACCTGTAAAGGCGGGATTGTCTATGAAGAAAAGAAGAACAGTTCAGTACCTGAATCTTCCATCTGCTATTCGACCCATTCCACATTCGGATAGTTTACCAGTTTCTACTCCACCCAAAAATTGTGTGTTTGAAGTAGAAAGTGAAGACAGTGTGGAACAAGAAGAACTAAACAAGCCTTCCACATCCCATGTCCCTGATTTTGAGGGAAATGATGATAAACCGCACAGACTGAGTCAAGTGGAATTGAGTGATCGCATTAGAGACCTAGGCCTGTCAAAGGAGAATGCATAAATTCTTGGGTCTCGACTACAGCAATGAAATCTTCTCCAAAGTGATGTGAGAATCTCACAGTACAGAAAACGTCACATGGAACTGCTTCCCTTTTTTAAGAAGAAAAATAATCTTGTTTGCTGCGACATCAATGGCATGATCATGATCCAACTGAATGGAGGCTATTCATAGACTCCTCCAAGCTTAGTTTGAGAGCTGTGTTACTTCACAACGGAAACGTTCTTTCATCTATTCCTGCTGGTCATGCTGTTCACATGAAGGACACATATGCAAATATGACCGCTCTCTTGGACTCAAATACCATGAACACAAATGGAAAATCTGTGGTGATCTAAAAGTCTCTGCCATAATCTTAGGAATGCAAGTGGGTTACACAAAGCATTGCTGCTTCTTATGTATGGTGGACAGTAGAGATAGGAAACTGCATTATATTAAATTAGACTGGCCTGCAAGGAATCTTCACCCTAGCGAGAAAAATGTCGTTGCCAAGCCTCTTGTGGACCCAAAAGACGTTCTTCTTCCACCCCTGCATATGAAGCTGGGTTTGATGAAAAACTTTGTCAAAGCTATGAACCGGGAAGGACGGGCCTTTAAGTACATAAGAGAGAAATTTTCGAAATTAAGTCAATAGGCCACAACATGATTCTGATCAGACACGACCATCTGCGAAGTATTTTTCCAGCAATTTAGAACTCTTAGCATGTAATTACCAATTTAAAAAATCAAATGCACTTCCATTGTTGTTAGCATGTATGTAATTAAAATGTATCCTTTAGAGTTCGCAGGAGAACTTCTGTGAAGTTTGGAAGGTAGGAGACGAGGTACTGGCTGAATTAAAGCTGTGAGGACGGGGCGTGAGTCGTGCTTGGTAGAGCACTTGCCCGCGAAAGGCAAAGGTCCCGAGTTCGAGTCTCGGTCTGGCACACAGTTTCAATCTGCCAGGAAAGTTTCAAAATGTATCCTTTTCTCTCAATCCGTTTATATGTAATGCTTCCACGTTGTGTATATCATAGAAACTAGAGCTAATAAAAATTTTTCATTTTCATATTTGTTTTTCTCAACCCAAAATTAGTAGGAATTGCCTCATGAAGTGCTCGAAACTTTCAAAAATTATTTTTTTGTTGCCCAGTGTTATCGGCAAAGCTCTGACTCTCTCTTGACAATCATTTCGCGAGAAATAAGTGGGAGGAAGTAGTATTGTAATGTCTCTTGCAGCGGTCTCTCCGCGATATTTTCAGAAATTTTATAAATTATATAACTCAGTACATATCTCGAAATATCTCTTCTTATCTTACCGATTATCAATGCAAAGTAGTTTCAAGCCCAATTATTCCTTGGAGCGTCCATTTACTCCATGGAATAGCTTCTCCGCTATCTATGTTTTCTCTTATGAAAAGAATAGGAACTTCTTGCCGATTAGTCGTAAAAGAAGGATCTATATGTACGTATTG
Organism: Schistocerca piceifrons; assembly: GCF_021461385.2. Lineage (NCBI taxonomy): Eukaryota > Metazoa > Arthropoda > Insecta > Orthoptera > Acrididae > Schistocerca > Schistocerca piceifrons. The sequence goes on along the minus strand of NC_060142.1, from coordinate 284,843,823 downwards.
TTGAGCGAGTCGCCATCTTGATGAGATTCTGTATGAGAAGGAATTTAATACATGAACTAAACTAAAGTAAGTGTGTTCGCGTATTATTTAACGGATTATTATTATTGACAGTGTCTGCTTACTACGTTGTGTTGCACGGGATCAGTGGGGAACGTCTGATTTACACTGGACGAACCTGCCGTTTTGAATGCTCAAGATATCCAGTTACTTCAAATAAATAGGCTAACACGGTCTTACCAGCAGATTTCCGGTCTTCCCCATGTGATCACCGAAAGTTAATAATTATTACAAATGTTTCCAGGAGATCGACTGACAATTTTCGTCGCACCGAGACTTCGAAATTGCTTCACTGGTTTATGGAATTTAAGTTAAGCTTAATTTGATCAGGACAGAACAGTATTGAACTGTGTGAATGTGATAAGTCTGCTTTGTCAATGAAAATTCCCTTAATATACACATGTTTTTACTATCCTGATCAGTGAAGCTAAATCAGGCCGGTGTGAGAGAGGTTCTTTAAATTTTAGAAATATTAAAGTATGTTGCCCGACTTTCCTGGAACGTAGGGTCTCGAAATTTCAACAGTAAACCTCTCCATGACGCCCATGCCTCTCGTGTAGCGTCTGCCACTGAAGTTAGATGAGCATCTACATAACGTTCTCGCTCCGAGTAATCGATCCCATAACAAAATGCACCGACCTTCTTTGGATCTTCTCTACCTCTTCTATTATCTTGTTTGCTAAGCGTCCCAAACCGATGAACAATACTCAAGAATCGGTCGATCAAGTGTTCTGGAAGCCATTTCTTTCAGTGGTGAATTCCATTTCCCTCAGATTCTCCCACTGAATCTCAATCCGACACCTGCTTCTCCCACTAATCTTTTTTTTTCTTTTTTTTTTTTTTTTTTTCGCTCAGGATGGTTATTCCTACGTATTATATGTTAGTTACTGCTTCTAGTGATTTGTCACCAATAGTGTAATTCACCTATCTACGCACAATATATAACTACCTCTCTTTTTATGCATTCAGGTTAATTGCCAGTTCATTCATCAATCGTCCGCCCTCTGCATTCTCCTGCTTTTCGCTACTATCTTCAGGCATTGCAACTTCTTTGTAGACATCAGCGTCGGCAGCGGCCAGGATCACGGAGCCTTCGGCGGTATCCACTACGTCGTTAATACAAATTACAACAAACGAAAGTTGAGAGATGTCCACTGATCAAGTTTGTCTGACAGCGAAGTCTGTCGCTTCCCTGAGGATTTGAGTTGCTGCTTACAGATTTATTTTATTATTCTGGATTTACAATGTGAGTACATTTTTCCAGCACCTATTCTAGATTACAGTAAGTCACTAATTATTGTTCTCCACTCTTCTCTATTTGTCCATAAATCTTCAGGAATGTTGTTCTTCCTCATTGCTGACTGAACTCCCCGTTTCCATGTATCAGGTGGTCGTCCCCATTTTCTTCTTCCAATTGGTACCCAGTCGATTATGCATTTTGGTAGCCTTTCCTGTTCCATTCGTCTGATGTGTCCGTACCATTTAAGTTGTTTGTGCTCGATGAAATCAATAATTGAATTTTTACATTTCATCTTGTCTCTGATTACTTCATTTCTTATTCTTTCTCGTCTTCATACTCTTGCTGAACGTCTCCAGAAATCCATTTCTGTGGCTAATAATTTTGATTTCAGTTGCCATTTGGTTGTCCACACTTCTGAACCATAGGTAATAATGCTCCTAACTATTGTTTTAAAAATCCTTATTTTGTTATCAGTTGTTATGTGTTTGTCCCAGAGAATTCCATTCAATAAAGAGATTGTCGTCTTTCCAGAATTTATTCTTGATCTAATTTCTTTGTCCTGTTTCCCATCATTTGTAATTTTTACACCTAAATATTTATATTCCTCAGTAGCTGTTATTGTTCCCATACCTTCTTCTAATATTAAGTCTCCATTCACTCCACCAATTACCATGTACTTTGTTTTATTCATGTTTACATTTAGACCTGATTTTTTATATTCTTGAATCAATTTTCTGGTCATATACTCTATGTCCTCATAGTCTTGGGCTATAATCAGTTGGTCATCTGCAAATTGTAACGAGTATATTGTTCTATCATTTATTGGTATTCCCATAGCGTGACATTTTTTGTTCCAATTCTGTGAAGTTACTTCTGTATATATTTTATACAATGTAGGTGAGATGCTACATCCTTGACGTAATCCTTTTGTGACTTGGAATCCCTGTGATAGGTATTTACCAATTTTTATTTTTGAAATAGAATTTTTATATAAATTTTGAATTGCTTTAATTATTCTTGGATTTATTCCTATTGATATTAAAGCTTTCCATAAACTGGATAAAGGCAGATATTCTATATCTATGAATACTAAATGTATAGGTTGTGCCCGAACCATTTTTTTTTTCAATAATTTGTTGTAGGCAAAAGATACGATCAATTGTTGATCTTCCAGCTCTAAAACCTGCTTGTTCTTCAGCCTCCTTTTCTTTGTATTCTTGTTCTAACAGATATTTAATAATTCTTCCATATAATCTACTGAAGGTATTGGTCACTGTTATTCCCCTATAATTTTTACACTCATCTTTCGCTCCTTTTTTATGTATCACTGAAATATATCCTACTTTCAAATCATTTGGGACATCTTCCTCATTTAAACATCTTTCGAAAAGGTTTCTTAACAATTCCATTAATTTCTTTGTTCCTAATTTTAATAATTCTGCAGGAATACCTCCAATGCCTGTAGCCCTTCCATTCTTTAAAGATTTTATTGCAGTTTTTACTGTCTCTATTTCCAAACGGATGTAATTCTCTGCTTGTAGATCTATCATATCATTATATTCAGGGTTTCCCAAGTATTCTTCCCTGTTTTCTGTTAATAAACTTGTAAAATATTTTTCCCAAGAGTCATGAGTAATATATTTAATATGTGTGCTTACAGATTTACGATTGCAAAGCTTGGTCGCCTTGAATACTGTTGAGTTTCGCGTGTCAAATCCTGCCTACGCAGAGTGCTCAAAAAAAAAAAAAAAATCTGATCACTTATGTATGAGAACTATAAGAGGCGTTCAAAAAGAAACGAGCTTGAGTCTGGAATACGCAAACCGGTGACAGGAGGGCGTGTGTAACGAGGTGTGGTTCCGACCAGAGCGTGGAAGTTCACACCCCGTCGCTAGAGGGCAAGCGTGCACGTCACGTGACTATACAGAGCTAGCAGCAGCATGCATCAATCGTCCAACACCGCCAGTCGCATTGCAAACAGTGACATGGAGGGCGAACACTGCACGTCCCTTGCAAGGGTCAAGTCGTGGCACAAGCACTTCGGGGAAAGATGGGTGTTGTTAGCCGATGATGCACGGTCTGGAGCACCAAACTGCATTACTGATGACATCGTCCAGCTGGTGGATGCAATCATTACCAGGATGGCCGAGTGACAGTGAAAGCTATAGCCGCCATGATCGGATTGAGCGTCAGAAGTGTTCACACCATCATGAAGGGACGACTGCACAAGCGCAAAGTGGGTGCCCAGTGGGTGCCCCACAGTCTTCAACTACACCAGGAAGCATGTCGAATGGCCGTCTTCCTCATCTGCAGCACTATGCTCGGGAAGTAAATGCATTCCTGGCACGAGTGGTGAGTGGAGATGAGTCATGATATCATCACTTCGAACCAGAGTCAAAACGACAAAGTCTCTAGTTGAAGTATCCAGGGTCACCACCACCAAAAAAAAGCCAAGGCTATCCACATGAGAGGAGGAAAGGTTATGCTGACCTTCTACTTTGACGAAGATGGCCCTCTTCTGATTCACTTCCAGCAGCACGGGACAACAGTTAATGCCCAGCGTTACTTGCAAACCTGGACCATTCTTGGCCAAGTGATCAAATCAAAACGACCAAGCTATCTCACATGTCGGGACATTCCTCTTCACGACAATGCAAAGCCTCATACGGCCAACACAGTCCCAGCACTCTTGCAGAAATTCAAATGGGAGGTTCTCGGCCACCCTCCATACAGTCCAGACCTCTCTCCCTGTGATTATGCCATATTTGGTCTCCTTAAAAAGGCTCTGGGAGGTAAACGATTCACCTCTGACGATGACATCCAGCTGCACGTACAGAATTGATTAACATCGTAGCCCCAGCAATTTTATGAGACAGGCATTCACTGCCTTGTGTCACAGTGGGACTAGTGTCTCAACAGCCAGGGTCAATACTTCTAACATGCAGGTACTGTTTTCTGTAATTATACCTCTGGCTCGTTCCTTTTTGAACGCCCCTTATATAACGGTGGAAATGTGTAGATCTATGCTATTGCTAAAACCATACTGGGAACCATCTACAGCTATTTAGAGAAAACGAGGAAAGCTAAAATTTATTATTATTGTTATTATTACTAACAGTATTAGGATATGAAGAAAGGTGACTAATACTCAGTGGCAGAATAACCCAACCAGGTTAAGCAGAGAAGAATGGAACCAACGATATTAAGCAGACAAGTTGTGGAATAGAACTAAAACTGGAACAATAAAACTGGATTGGAGCAGTAAAAGAAGACCTGAAGGAAGCAGGAGTAGCACAACTTGAAACAGCAGACTGAAAAAAATTTAGGCACAAATACCCAACAAAACTGAAAGAACTTGGTCTGACAAGAGGAGAAGTGCCATTCTGAGATAATGAAATATGGGCACCAAAAAAAAACTAAAAATTCGGAAAATGCTCTCTGTTGCAAAGGGTGGTTATAATTAGACTTTCACTACTTGAGAGTCCTCCCATGAAAAACAGTGATCGTAGTACAATGAAACTTTGTGAAAACATTTGTAACGACATGCGGAAGAGAAATAACAAAGAAACCACTGAATGAAATACATTTTCATTTTCATGTTCACATAAATGGATTACATTTATTACTTGCATACCATGTTTACCAACGTTGCTTCATGTGACGACCATCTGCATCCACGACTGCCTGAAACCTGAGTGTAGCTGCAGTCACCGAGCCGAGAGGACGCGCAACAGAGCAGCAAGAGCAGCAATTGTCTGAGAAACTGTAAACTAGTCTTTGCTTTTTTTCATGTGCATTTTACTGTGTAGACCAGTGGTTTGAAAATTAAGTCTAGTTTTTGTTGTTACATGAGTCTTGTCAATACTATTGTGTAGCGCGGCTTCCTAGTGTAAATTTTCCCGTCGCCAGAAACTCTGTCACACCAGGAAGTTTTAATTTTGTGCTAGTAGGCAGCACACAGCTTACATCAGTGCATTCTAGTTTTAATACTTATCTCGTGCAGTAACGTTGCGGCAAACAGGACTTCCAATAACAGGTATCTGTAAGTACATCAGCTTCAGTAGAGAAATTTATTTCTGTTTAATAGCTTGCGGTCTCAGAGTACAGTGAGAAATCTGCACAGCAACTTTTAGTGTTACTTTATTCTCATTTGGTATATTTTCAAACTCAGTAATGCCATTTGAGACCTATCTGTTTTATACAGTGTGCAAATTTATATTAAAAAATATAATATAATTAATTAAACACACTGATTTTTCGCACTTTTATCATTTTGATTCCTTATAGAATTTTAAGCGAATGCAATGTCTTTCACTTTTAACTTCGCGTATTCGCTTTGCTGTTGAGATTTACACAAGTCGGTTAAATGGTTCTCCGTCCTCCATAATTAGTTCTCATTCTTGACCATGTGTACAATATTGATTCTTAATCGGACTTCCTCTTCTGATGCAGGCAGCTACAGTGACATGACATTGGGGTAATGCGCGGAAGAAAAGAAAACTTTCGTGGTTTTGCACAAAAACGAACTCTCAGACTTCATATTTTCATAAAATTATTATTCAGACGACATACTGTATCACAAGAAATACGTCTTTCACGCCACGAGAATTAGCGACAGAGTCTCTCTAATAATTGTCAAAAAAAAAAAAAAAATGCAGAAGGTTTCCAGCATTTGTCTTTCGCCTTCAGGCGTAGCAAAATATCTCTTTGTCGACTCTTACAGTGGCCGCGCTAGTGTTTATTGTCATTGGTAATAACTTTTATTGTAATGTGTCGGGGCTTTTCATTATGTAGATATACAACAGTACGACATGTCTAGGGGCTGTGCTTGTTGTGAGCGGACACAAGGAGAGTTGGCTGCAGTCCGTAAACAGCTGGAAGCTGCGTTGGCTACCGTCGACGAGCTTCTAGCTAATGTTCAGAGTTGCGATGACGTCGGGACGCCAGTGACGAGACGTGCGGCACCTATGTTGCCACTGGAATCCCTGATGATCCGGACGTCTCTGCTGCTTCCGATACGCAACATCTGTCCGGTCCGTCCCCACTCCCTAGTGGGTGGCAGACGGTGGTGGGTTGGCGTGTCACTGGGCAGAAGGCGAAAGAGGGAGCAGGCCGTGCGGCTGGCGCCCTGCGTCTTAGCAACAGATACGAGGTGCTACCCAGTGTTGATGATAAATCTGAGCCAACACGGGATGCCTCCCTGTTGGGCCAGCGGTCGATTTTCCTGCCCAGACCGGACAAGTACAGAGGGTATACTAGACATTGGGAGCTCCAATGTTAAGCGGGCATGGAGCCCCTCAGGGAGATAGCAGGCAAGGCGAGAAAGAATTCCAGTGTGCTTTCGGTATGTTTGCCAGGAGGTCTCATCACTGATGTGGAGGAGGCCCTGCCGGTGGCTATCGAGCGCATTGGGTGCAACCAGCTGCATGTAATGGCACATGTCGGCACGAATGACGCCTGCCGCTTGGGTTCTGAGGCCATCTTTGGCTCCTTTCGGCGGTTGGCTGATTTGTTGAAGGCAACTAGCAATGCATGCATGGTACACGCATCATACCCATGGTTGATCGCGGTCGTCTGGTCTGGAGTAGAGTGGAAGGTCTATACCAGAGGCTCAGACGGTTCTGCGATGGTATCGGATGCGAATTTCTCGACCTCCTCTATCGGGTGCAGAATTGTAGGGTTCTGCATAAAGGTCAGGCGTGCACTACACACAGAAAGCGGCTACTAGGGTAGCGGAGTATGTGCGGCGTGCACATGGGGCTTTTTTTAGGTCAGAGAAACCCTCCCTAGGGAGCACAGACGATTTGCCTGTTAAATCGGTCACAGCGACCTCCGATAATCTTGGTCCACGCAGATTAGCGATAGAAAAGATTAATATGATTTTAGTAAACTGCCGGAGCATCCAATGAAGGGTCCCAGAATTAGTATCGCTTACTAAAGGTGATAATGCACAGATAGTGCTGGGAACAAAAAGCTGGTTGAAACCAGACGTCACTGATAACGAAATCCCAAGTTCAGACTGGAATGTTATCGTAAGGATAGGTTAGTCGCCAATAGTTGGTTGGCTGGTTTGGGGAAGGAGACCAGACAGCGAGGTCATCGGTCTCATCGGATTAGGGAAGGACGGGGAAGGAAGTCGGCCGTGCCCTTTGAAAGGAACCATCCCGGCATTTGCCTGGAGCGATTTAGGGAAATCACGGAAAACCTAAATCAGGATGGCCGGACGCGGGATTGAACCGTCGTCCTCCCGAATGCGAGTCCAGTGTGTCGCCAATAGTGGCGGCGTGTTTACTGCAGTAAAAAACTCGATAAAATCTATCGAAGTTATCAAGGATTACGAATGTGAATTAATCTGGGTGAAACTGAGTATCAAAGAACGGTCAAAAATTGTGATCGGATACTTTTATAGATCACCTGGGTCAGGATCTGGAGTTGTAGAGCGCTTCAGTCAGAACTTGCGAAATATCCTTAGTTATTTTCCTGATCAAGCCGTTGTAATAGTGGGTGACTTCAACTTGCTAGGTATAGATTGGGAGAGTTATGCAAGAAGCAGGGAATCGTGTAGCATTGTTTTGGATGTCTTACCCGAAAATTACCTTGAGCAGATGGAGAACCAACTCGTGAAGGTAACATCTTAGACCTCCTGGCAACAAACAGACCTGAACTTATCGAGTCAGTGAACGTAGAGGAAGGTACCAGTGATCATAAGGCTGCGACAGCACCTATGATGACGGGTTCTACAACGAATGTTAAAGGTAGGAAGATATATTTGCTCAGCAAGGGTGACAGGATACAAATTTCAGAATATCTGAGCAGTCAACATCAAATATTCGGCGACGGGGACAAAGATGTGGTGAACAAATGGAAAAAAATTCAAAGACACCGCTCAATATGCCCTACACAAGTACGTTCCGAGTAAGGTTTTAAGGAATGGGAAAGATCCACCATGGTTTAATACCCATGTTAGAAAAGCGCTACGTCAACACAGAGCACTTCATTTCACATTCACGAGAAATAAGAACCTAGCTGACAAACAAAAGCTGAACGTAGCGAAAACGAGTGTAAGGAGAGCAATGAGAAAAGCATTCAGTGATTTTGAAAGTAAGACGTTGTCAACCGACCTGAGTAAGAACCCTAAGAGATTTTGGTCTTACGTAAAATCAGTGAGTGGGTCAAAATCATGTAAACATTCTCTCAGCGACCACACCACCACCGAAACGGAAGATAACAGAGAGAAGACCGAAATACTGAATTCGATCTTCCGCACTTGTTTAACAGTGGAAGATCATAACACTGTCCCTCCTTTAAACCGTCGTTCGAACATGGAAATGGCAGATATTGAGATAAGCGATCGCGGAACTGAAAAGCAGCTACACTCGCTTAGTAGTGGAAAAACTACAGGACCAGATGAGACACCTATAAGATTCTATAAAGATTATGCGAAAGAACTTACTCCCCTTCTAGCAGTAAATTATCATAGACCGCTTGAGCAACGAAAGCTACCTAACGACTGGAAAAAAGCGCAGGTCATTCCCGTTTTTAAGAAAGGTCGTAAGACAGAGCCACACAATTATAGACCTACATCATTGACGTCAATATGTTGTAGAATTATAGAACGTGTTTTATGATAAAGAATTATGACGTTCTTAGAAAATGAACATCTCCTCTATAAAAATCAACATGGATTCTGCAAACAGAGATCCTGCGAAAGTCAGCTCACTCTGTTCCTCCACGAGCTCCACAGCGCACTGGACAACGGCTCTCAGGTTCATGCCGAGTTCCTTGATTTCAGTAAGGCGTTTGACACCGTCCTGCATTGCCGTTTAATGACAAAAAAACAAGTTTACCGAGTATCGGAGCAGACCTACGACTGGCTTCAAGACTTTCTTGCAGATAGAACTCAACACGTCGCTCTTAACTGAACAAAATCGGCAGATGTAAAGGTAATATCCGGAGTACCACAGGGAAGTGTGATAGGACCGTTGCTGTTTACAATATAGGCTACAAGGTGTATTAAAAAGGATTTCGAAAACTTACACGGCTGAAAGTACACGATAACAGAAGCACAAATGTCAAGTAAACATGGGCTCTGAAACGCACACCGTAAGAGCTATGAGATATTCTTGATTTTCAATATTGTGAAACAAATCTCTTCTACTACAAACTCTTTGCTTGCCATATTCTGCTAAGTGGTAGTATGGAGCAAAACAAGAAAAAAATAGCTGTTAAGGTATATATTTTAGAGCAAATGTTTACTGGACTTTTTCTTGCCTTGGTCCATACTACCACTTACCAAAACATGGCAAGCAAGATTTGTTTCACAGTATTGAAAATCAAGGATATCTCATAGCTCTTAAGGCCATAGCTCTTTAAGAGCCCGTGTTTAATTGACATTTGTGCTTCTATTATCGTGTACTTTCAGCCGTGTAAGTTTGCGCCGTCCTTTTTGATACACCCTGTATTTAAATGAAAGGGTCGGATGCTCTTTAAAGCTATTCGCAGATGATACAGTCGTCTATAACAAAGTAGCAACGCCAGAAGATAGTAAGAATTTGCAGAACGACCAGAGAGGAATTGACGAATGGTGCAGACTCTGGCTGTCGACCCCGAACGTAAATAAGTGTAACATATCACGCATACACAGGAAAAGAAATCCACTACTGTACAGCTACACTATTGATGACAAACAGCTGGAGACAGCGTCTCCCGTACAATATCTAGGCGTAACTATCCAGAGCGACCTTAAGTGCAATGACCATATAAAACAGATAGAGGGAAAAGCTGGCACCAGCCTCAGATTCATCGGAATAATCTTAAGGAAATTTAACTCATCCACGAAAGAAGTGGTTTATAAGGCGCTTGTTTGCCCGATTCTTGAGTACTGTTCGTCTATCTGGGATCCCTATCAGGTAGGACTGATAGAAGAGATAGAGAAGATCCCACGAAGATCGGCGCAATTCGTCACGGGAGCGTTTAGCTGGCGAGAGAGCGTCACGGAGGTGCTAAACGAACTCCACTGGCAGACATTACAAGAGAGGCGTTGTACATCACGAAGAGATTTGCTATTGAAATTTTGAGACAGCAGTTTTCAGGAGGAGTCGGACAACATATTACTTCTCCCCACACACATCTCGCGTATTGACGACGAGGAGAAAATCCGAGAAATTAGATCCAATACAGAGCCTTACCGACAACTATTCTTCCCACGCACTATTCACGAATGGAACAGGACTGGAGGGATCAGATAGTGGCACCGAAAGTACCCCCCACCACACACTAGTAGGTGGCTGCGGATAATGACGTAGATGAAACCGCACTAGAAATTGCTCTACTGCTGTCCAAAAAACATCTTTGGTGGGATGTTGGCTACCTCTCTCGCTATGCTCGTCTTCTAGCTCCAACGTGTGTTAGTGTTCAGTTGATAAACCGTGTCTTTCAGGTAACCCCACAGCCGTATATCTCACAGGTTCAAACCTGGTGATCTTGGTGACCACGGCGTAAAGCACGATCAGCCAATCATTCACTTTTCTCAAGATGTGCCATGGCAACAGTAAATTCTTCAATAATTTGTTGCGCTATTGGCCGTCGACTTCTCCCAGCAGCAAATCCTCAAATGTTGAAATGTGTGTGAAATCTTATGGGACTTAACTGCTAAGGTCATCAGTCCCTAAGCTTACACACTACTTAACCTACATTATCCTAAGGACAAACACACACCCATGCCCGAGGGAGGACTCGAACCTCCGCCGAGACCAGCCGCACAGTCCAAGACTGTAGCGCCAAAGACCGCCCGGCTAGTCGCGCGCGGCAAAAATCTCAAATCACCAGTTAATTCGAACTTCCGAATCATGTTCTCAACGTATTCTTTTAATGCGTCGATACTAACGAAGAGCAGCAGCACTATTGCTGTTGATTTGATAAAGCGGGTGGAACCATCAAGTTGAAATTTATGCCACACATTGTGATATACGGTCTCCTGATGGTGTGAAAAAGTAAAGATTCTAAGTCAATACCCACATTCATGCCACATATTTTGATACGTGCTAATTCACTCATCAATATCTACTGGGTACTTCCCGATGACGAAGAATCGTGAATTTCGGCGAGAAGCAAGGTTTCACAGTACAAGTAAAGGAAAAAAAAAACGGAAAATTCTTAAACTGTAATTACATCACAAGATAATATTTTTTTGTAATTTGTTATCCCTCTAGCTATCTGTCCGTATGTTAAGACCACTTTTTCATAGGGCTGGACAGATGTATCTAGTGGAAATTCATCTCACATACTGGAGTCCATGGCCCTTTGGCGGTATAAAAAAAATTTAAGCTTCTAAGTCAGTGAAACCAAAAGATTCGACAATTTATGTCACATATTTTGATACCCGCAAACTCACCCATCAAAACCCATAAATTAAATCTCAGAAGAACTATACAAATATCTACATCAGTCCATTTCAATAGAATTTATGTCATTAGTAGAGTTCCCAGGATTATTTATTTTTAACTGGTCATTCCATTGCTGAAAAAAAGCTGAAATTTGTTTTTCAGAGCCAATTAAATTTTCTCTCTTAAGCCTTTCATAAAATTTCAGCTTTGACATAAACAGAAGTCTCACAGCAGGGGAAAAAACGTTTATTTTATCAATATTTCATATGTTAGTGGAATGATGTGCTATAAGTAAATGACATAAATGAAGTAATGGAATGACAATTTTATAGTTCAATGACTGGCATATTTCTTTACTGTGTGTTACACATCAAATAAAGATATTGTTGGCCAAGATGTCACTAAAAATTAAAGGGAACTTGAAAGAAAGGAATAAAGTAAATAATTTTGAATACCATTTATTTCAAATTATATGCTTTAGCTTTATGTAATTATAGGGAACAACAGTGTCTGTACGTCGTGAAAATCACAAACTTTTACAATAAACACTTGCATGCAGAAGCACTCGAAAAAGTTCCAGGTGCTGTGTGTCTTGATCAACCATATACAACAAACAAAGAGTACTATACCAAAATGCATAATTTATGCAATCAATTTAAATTGGAGCACAAAATTTTACTTTCACTAGTTTGAGTTCTGCATTTGTTTCGGTAGGTCTTTTAGTTTTGCCTCTGTGATTGTGTTAACGAGGCCTCTTATTAATTGCATCCTGATTTCACTGTACTTTATTTCCTTTGAAAGGTTAGCAATGAATACCATGCAACTATCCATTGTCAACTCTGCCGAGGGTTGTTGGCGGTCTTGGGTGGCACATATTTTATCAGCTATTACTTCAACAGCACTCATGTACCCATCACCAGGCCTCTTCCTTCCTCTATCCCTGCTTTGAGTGGTATGGGTAGGTGGTTGTGGTGGTGGTGCTGCTGTTGTTGTTTGTGGTGGTACTTCTGCACATTGTTCCACAATGCAGACATCATTCAGCACATCCAGATCAAGACTGTAACATTCTTCCATGTATTGATGTGGAGATGGCTGCATATCCATACTGGGAAGATGAGAGATTGCATGTCTGTAAATTGCAGAACATTCAGAAAATGCATAACATCACAATGAACAGTTGAGCATACTGAAGTTTTGTAAATAATGTAAGAAACAGTTACTACATAAGGGGTAACTTCTATTTAAATCACATTTTATTATTATAAAAGTGCAGGGGGGGGGGTTCTTTGCCCCAATTTCAGGGAAACTGAGGCAACTTTTTCCCACTGACAAATTTGATCAAAGTAGATCCACAATATTTTCATTGCTGTCTTTTACACCTGAAGCAACTTGGGATGAATCTTAACACATTGAAAGGAATACTGCTTAAGAGATTAGTGTTTTTACAGTGGGTATGAATGCAAACAAAAGCCAAGAGCACACCAATAGGCAAATTACAATGCACACAAAATCTGAAAGAATTCCAGTAATCCATAACAAATGGAACATTTGCTAAAAATGTTACAAAATGCTTCTGAATCAGTGAAAGGTACTAGTAAACAACCTGATAGAGGGAAGAAACTAGGCAGTGCTTGATCATTCTAGTGATGAAGACCTATCATAAGAACAAATTGGAGATGAGAAAGTTCAGATGAAGACAGGGAATCATACAGAAGAAATAAAACCATATCAAAACCACAGAGAAAACTGATTCCTATCCACAAGCAAATTAATCCACACTAGGGCTACTTTGTTCCAGTTTTTAAAAGGATAAAAAATTTGAAAAATATTTCCTTCAGAGTTTACTATGGTTCTTAAATAGATTCAAACAGAATAACCTCATTTTCAGAAGTAATTTTACAAAACTACTACCCACTACATGATTTTGTATGAATAACTACGGCAGTGGAGCACAGTATTCTAATTGTACATGCAATGTGTCTAACACCCATGAAATTCAGTTTTTGTCTTAAGTAAATAGGTAACTTACCTCTTCACTTTCATTGTCCTCAGTCATGAAATGTTGAGTCAGGCCTATGGATGTGCTTTTTCTTGGCAAACAATGATCCGCCAAAAACAGTAACTTATCATAATACCATAAAGGAAACAGTCTTAAATGTGTCCGATTTTTGCAAGTAGTAGGTTTCTACATTCAACACAAAATTCATAGTTTTGTACTTACGTCGTTCATCCCAACGCCACTGCTTTTCGATGATTTTACTTTGGCGTACTCCACTTTAAACTGAGTAGGTAAATTGTGCATTTTGCTATAGCACTCCTTGGTCGTCGTGTATGGTCGAACAAGACACACGGCACTTGCAACTCTTTCGAGTGCTTCTGCACGCAAGTGTTTATTATAATAGTTTGCGCTTTTTACGACGTACAGACACCGTCCTTCCCTGTAAGTACATATCAATGCTTCAATCGCTTCCTTGGACAACTGCGGTGCTATTATTTAATAATTATAAGAACTTCCTACCGCACCTCACAACAGCAGAAAAGCGACTATCAACAAAGGCTTCCCGCCCAAGCTTTCCGCGTCTGACGTCACAAACGAAACATCTCATGATTGGCCAACGCAGGTGGCACGCAGGGAACTTTACAAGAAGAAATAGCATCGGACCTATCCTGGAAATCTTACAATGTTCCCAGCAAGGTAGCCCGCTAGCAGACGACGGAGCCCACAAGGTAGCCGTCGCGCGAGCCAGCAAGGAAAGTAACAGCGAAATCTTGCTCCGTGTGAGACGGGCTTAACTCTGCTTCTCTATGAAACATTGTTGGCTTCAGAGAGCAGTAACATCTGTAAAGTAAGCACGAAGTACTGCGCATTTCTTCAACATCAAACCGAACTTTTTACGTGATTTATGCATGACGCTGTTTGCTTACATTTCGAGCTCATACAAACTTTTCTTGCAGAGAAAACATGGGTTGCATCCAATTGTAATATACTGTATCTTTCCGCGTGAATTGCGTTTTCTTATCTCTGTTAGGGATCGAATGAGATTCCAGAGGCAGTATGCGCGCGAATTTCAAACCCTCTGTCGTCTTTCCGTTCTGCTCGTTGGTCATAAGAAAATATAAGAAAAATTTCTGCTATATTTAAGTTCCATTCTGTCTTTGTTCCTTCATGTACTGATCAACTTGAAGGTACTCGTAATTATTCATTAAATAAATGTGATCACTTATTGAAATTCGTAAATTAGAGTTCATTATTCGAAAGCTGACCTCAATAAAAGAAATTAATACTTATTATGAAAAACAGTTTCGCACTTGATGGTAAAAAGAATTATTACTCATAAATGTTATAGTGTGCGATGTATTCAAGCTTCTGTCTCTAAGGGATAATAATTAAGACGGTATACGAACTCTTTTACTACACCATAATTCGACCCTGTATCTTCGTGTGATATTTCAAGGATTAAACTCATTTTGGCTTATAATTAAATTTGCTTTACGCGTTGAGCCACCAGTCAAAACAAGCGAATCTAATACCATTTATTTTTTCTTAGAGCAGTTTCTAAGTAAATTTTTCTATGTATATTTTTCCACGTGTCCGAAATCGGTCTCTTATCATGAATGCAAGTTTAGCTCGTAGCTTTCTTAGTTGGAGGAACAAATAAGTCAATGAATAGATGAATGTTTAGGAAAAGATGTGAAATAACGACTATAATGAAAAGACGTAAGACTATGAAATTTACCTTTCTCCTTTTCAACTAAAAAATATGCTCTCGTATAGTGAAATTATCGAATTTATACAGAAGCTACTATCCATGGCCTATCATTTAATACACATAACCATGGACGACGATGTACGCACGTCTGTACCGTATCGCAGCAAAGACAAGAGAGCTATTATACAAATTCTCTCTGCGCTGCCGAAAGAAAAATTATATGGGCGTCGAAAATAGCAAAAATCGGGCGGCGATAAAAAACTGAGTCTGTATCTGTCTGCTTGTAGCATTTTACTTGCAAGCATTTTACTTATCTTTGGCTGCTACTAGGTATAATTCACTATTATCAATGTTCGGGACGAATAGGATACAAGATTAGCAATACGCCACACGTTATGTAATCCTAGGCATTAATTCCCCCCATCCGTTCCCGCCCCACATCTCTCTCCCACCCCCACAGTGTCTTGTCTCCTGTCCTGAAATACTCCGAAACTAAAAGGAGTTGTAAGATCACAAGTAATATAGTACGTTACTTGCTTCACCAAGTCGGGGATCGTTAGGTATCGAGAGAGGATCGTTGGTAAAAGAGGCTTTTATGGAGAAGAATTTATGGCGGCTTTGCTAAAAGCAGACGTCACACATAAGGGGAAGTAACATAGTTGGTGACCATATCGGTCATCCAGAATACCTAACAAACGGACGGTGCCATGATAGATAGCTGGTTGGGTTGCCCCATGTGGTTTTCACATAGCCTCTCAACCCGTGAAATTTCATTCCGTTTCCTCCTCCCACTTCTGTGTGCTTCACATTTCTTGTCAGGCTGTGTATTTACAAGTACACGTTCTATTGTTTACTATTGCAAAATGGTGTAGTATGTCATCATGGTTTGATATTATGGTGAGTTAATGTAATTTGATGAACCAACTACAGCACAAACATTTAATAGAGTGCATATGTGACGACAATTGGTAACGACATCGTTTGACATCCCAATTTTGAGGAAATATTCCGCAAAAAAATTTACAAAATCCGTTTCAGTAACTACGACAGGAAGTTCCGCAATTTGCGGAACTGTTGCACTTCTGTCACGTTGACCGATTCTCTTCAGTCGTCGATGGTCCCGTTCTTGCAGTATCTTTTCCCGGCCGCAGCAGTGTCGGAGATGTGATGGCTTACCGGATTCCTGATATTCACGGTACACTCGTGAAATGGTCGTACGGGAAAATCCCCACTTCGTCGCTACCTCGCAGATGCAGAGTCCCATCGCTCGTGCGCTGAGCATGACTCCACGTTCAAACTCACTTTAATCTTGATAACCTGCTATTGAGGCAGCAGTAATCTGTCTACAACTGCACCAAACACTTGTCGGCAACGCCTATATAAGACCGCAGCGCAGTATTCTGCCTGTTTATAACTCTGTATTTAAATAACCATTCCTATAGCAGTTTTTTGGCGCTTCAGTGTATTAGTCCCATGCATCATTTTGAAAGAAGCATTCTTATATTTATAGGTGGGGGGAGGGAGCATTCTCTTTATTATCGTCTAGTGTACCTGTGAATGTGGGCTTGCTATACATTACTATCTCTAGCTTGTTATTCTTGTACTCGATCATCAATTGAATATAATTTAAAATTCCTTGTTGCTCATCCTCTACTTTAGTTACTGTATTGTTATGCATCTTGTGAGGTCACTCGCCTTTTCATTTCCCCTAGTTGTATATGGTTCTACAGCCTTGTTACTATCCTCTAGCCATTTCTGTTGAGCCATTCTGCATTTTATATCTTTCTCACTTTTTAAACACTTGCATTCCCTCTCGTCTACTTCATTTGATGCATTTTTACATTTTTCCCCTTTGTCACTCAATATCTCCTGTGTTATTAAAGTATTCCTACTATACCTTGTCTTTCTATCTGATCCCCTGTTACCTTCACTATTACATCTCTCAAAGCTAACCGTTCGTCTTCTATTGCGCTCCTTTCCCAGCGTTTCAGTCAAACGTTGGCTAACGCTTGACCTGAAACTCTCCAAACCTTTCGGCTCCTTCAGTTTATCCAGTCTCATCTCCTTAATTTCCTACTTTTCTACAATTTCTTCAGTTTTAATCTACAGTTAGAAAACAAATTATGGCTGGAATCGACATCAGTTCCTAGAAAGTTATTACAGTTTAAAATCTCGTTCCGAAGTCTTTTACTTTTGTACAGTTAGCCCAAAAATCCTCCAGGTCTTTTCTATGCATGCAGCCTTCCTTCATGATGCCTGCATCAAGTGTTAGTGATGACTAAATTATGCTCTGTGCTAAATTCTACCAGATGGCTTTCTCTTTCATTCTCCTTCCCCAGGTCGTGATATCCTATTAGTTTTCCTTATCTTCATGTGCCTACTATCATTTTCCAATCCCCCATCTCAAATTTTTCGCATCACATAATTATCTCAATAACATCTTTTATTTCATCACACATTCTTCCACTTTATCATCTGCGGAGCTAGATGTCACATAAATTTGCACTACGGTGGTGGGTGTTGGCTTAGAGTCTGTCTTGACCACGATAATGCTTCCACTTTACTGCTCATAGTAGGTTATCCGCATTTCTATTTTCTTATTAATTATTACATCTACTTCAAAATTACCCCTAATTTATCTTGTATATGTAACCCTGTATCCAGCTGACCAGAAGCACTGTTCTTACTGGATTCCCACTATACCTGACTTCAACTTAGCCATTTTCTTTTTTTAATTCTCTAACCTACGTACCCGACTGAACGATATAACATTCCACGATCCGACCCGTAGAGTGCCAATTTCGTTTTCCTAATGATGATAGCCTTCTGAGTAGTCCCCGCTCAGAGGTCCAAATGGGAGGTTTTACATCCGGGATATCATCATTAAACCGGAATGTCATCATTAAGCCCTACAGTAAATCTGCATGGCATCGGGAAAAAGCACGGCTGTAGTTTCTCCTTGCTGTCAGCTGTTCACATTAGCCGCTATGGCCGAGCGGTTCTAGTCTGGAACGCGCAACCGCTACGGTCGTTGATTCGAATCCTGCCTCGTGCATGGATGTGTGTGTGTCCTTAGGTTAGTTAGGTTTAAGTAGTTCTAAGTTCTAGAGGACTGATGATCTCAGGTGGCAAGTCCCTTAGTGCTCGAAGCCATTTGAACTATTTGTTCGCAGTACTAACATCGTGAAGCCATGTTGGCTAATCTTACGTACAAAGCCACATGCGTCAATTATTAAATAGGTTGCTGACCAGGAAACAAAGGTGTGTCTGGCCCATCCACAGGTACCTCATCAATGTGGTTGCTCCTACGGTATGGCTATCTGTATTGTTGAGGCACGCAAGCCACCACATCTCATTCTGGATCGTGGCTCGTGGCGGACCTATGTAGCTATAATTACATTTTTAAAACATTGTTTTACTTCCGTATCGTATGTGAAGTTAACATCTAACAAAACTTTATTTCCCTAATTTTCATTAACTAATGCTACGCACCTTTGTTTTTGAACTATTACCTGAGCAAAGCAGCCAACGTAATTCGAGAAACAAACTGTCACATCTGACTCTTATCATCTCCATTTATACAGCAAGGAAAAATCATAAAATTGAAATAAAAAGACTGGAGGATAACTTACTTAGGCCTTGCATACGCCGAAACGCAACAACTGACCAAGGTACAGACTATCTCGAAACTGATCATAAACTGTCACAACTTAAGTTAAAAGTGAAACGTATTGTATTATAAACTACCAAGTTTTAAACTGTGGCAGAACAAAATTTCGCGACATGCTCCGTAATACTGTGCCACACACCCAAACGTCGCGACACATTAGTTGGGAAAGCCTAATCCATGTTACGTGGTGCAAACTGGAACCGTAACAATGCAATATTTGGCAGAAGGAAATGAGAAAACCAGGGTATCATAAAATTTGCAGATTAATGCATTCATGAAAACTGTAGTCAAATACAGTGAAACCTGCTAGGCAAATATATTGTCATGGCGGACTGTGCCTGCACTCAGTATTAGTGGAAGAAACAAACTGGCATCGTTAGAAGAACACTAAGTGAGCTAGATTATCTCTAACTTTAATTCAAAGTAATAGCTTTCTGCCTTTGAGAACGTTCTGGTAGTTCGACTGATTCGCTGACCGGCCTACGTCGATTAGTGGGTTGATTATCTTCAAATGTCTTTCAAACGAACTTTGTAAACTATGTACAGCAAATAATCTCGCTCGACTATGTGTATTTTGCGGCAAGTTTGTTGGTTGGCTTTGGGGGATTAAAGGAGTAAACAGCTTGGTCACTGGTTTCTTGCTGAAGACATAGTCCGTCTAGAATTGCTGAGGTTATCCAGAATTCTGATCGATGGTGATGGTATGCAGGAGAGCGCAAGTTCATGATAATGGACAGAAGGCCTCGGTGGAACACAATAGGAAAAACAGCTTAATTTATAATACATAAAATGTGGTCAACAAAACATAATTACGTCGACTGTATTTTTCAATCGTACGAAAATACTGTTTTAGATGAACGATCTGTTACGAGGAGCGCTCAATAAGTAATGCAACACTTTTTCTCCTCGGCCAGTTTCGGTTGAAAAATGCGGAATATGTTGTGGGACACCGTGGAATATTCCCCCTTCAGCCCCTATACTTTCATGAGTTAATAAGAGACGGGACTGATCAACCATGGTATACAAAACACGTCAGAACACTGTTGCAGAAGCAACGAAAAAAAGCATGCCAAATTCAGAAGAACGCAAAATCCCGAAGACTGGCTAAGTTTCACGGTAGCTCTAAATTTAGTGCCGACTTCAATGCGAGATGCTTTTAATAATTTCCACAATGAAACATTGTCTCAAAATATGGTAGAAAACCCAAAGAGATTCCGGTCGTATGTAAAGTACACCAGTGTCAAAAAACAGTCAATACCGTCACTGCGCTATAGCGATGGAAATGTTAGTGATGGTGCCACTAAAGCGGAGTTACTAAATACAGTTTTCCGTCATTCCTTCACGAGAGAAGACGGAATAAATATTCCAGAATCCGAAACCAGAACAGCTGTTAGCATGAGTGACATAAAAGTACATATCTTAGGTGTTGCGAAACAACTGAAATCACTTAAGAAAGACAAGTCTTCCGGTCCAGATGGTATACCAATCAGGTTCCTTTCAGAGTATGCAGACACACTAGCGCCTTTCTTAGCAATCATATACAACCGCTCACTTGTCGAAAGGTCTGTTCCTAAAAACTGGACAGAAGCACAGGTCGCACCAATATTCAAGAAAGGAAATAAGAGTAACCCATTGCATTACAAACCCTTATCACAGACCTCAATTAGCAGTAGGAGTTTGTAGCATATACTGTATTCGAACATTATGAATTACCTTGAAGAAAATGACTTACTGATACATAACCAACACAGATTCAGAAAATATCTTTCTTGTGCAACACAACTAGCTCTTTATTCCCATGAAGTAATGAGTGCTGTCGACGAGGGATCTCAGATCGATTCCATACTCCTAGATTTCCAGAAGGCTTTTGATACCGTTCCTCACAAGCGACTATTAATCAAATTGCGTGCATATGGAGTATCGTCTCAGTTGTGTGAGTGGATTCGTGATTTCCTCTTATAGAGGTCACAGTACGTAGTGATAGACGGTAAATCATCCAGTAGAACAGAAGGGATAGAGAGAATTTCTCTATGGTGCGAAAAGTGGCAATTGGCACTAAACAAAGAAAAGTGCGAGGTCATCCACATGGGTACTAAAAGAAATCCGATAAATTTTGGGTATACGATAAATCGCATATATCTAAGGGCCGTCAATTCGACTAAATACCTAGGAATTACAATTACGAGCAACTTAAACTGGAAAGACCACATAGATAATAATGTGGTGAAGGCGAAACAAAGACTGCGCTTTGTTGGCAGAACACTTTTTGAAGATGCGACAACCCCACTAAAGAGACAGCCTACATTACACTTGTCCGTCCTCTGCTGGAATATTGCTGCGCGGTGTGGGATCCTTACCAGGTAGGACTGACGGGGGACATCGAAAAAGTGCAGAGAAGGGCAGCTCGTTTCGTGTTATCGCGCAATAGGGGTGAGAGTGTCACTGATGATACGCTGCTTGGGGTGGCAGTCACTGAAACAAAGGCGGTTTTCTTTGCGGCGAGATCTATTTACGAAATTTCAGTCACCAACTTTCTCTTCCGAATTCGAAAATATTTTGTTGACACCTACGTAGGGAGACATGATCATCATAATAAAATAAGAGAAATCAGAGCTCGAACGGAAAGATTTAGGTGTTCCTTTTTCCCAGCGCCATTCGGTAGTGGAATGGTAGAGAAGTAGTATGAAAATGGTTCGATGAATCCTCTGCCAGGTACTTAAGTGTGAATTGCAGAATAACCATGTAGATGTAGTGAAGTTCCGACAGGTGGAGGCGCTATATATAACCTTAAAAATGGCCTCGTGAGTTCCAAGCGAATAGCCAGCCATCATTGCGTTTCTTTGGCGGAAAGCCATGCATCGCAGATATTCATAGGAACTTGCAAAATATGTACGGAGACCTAGCAGAGAACAAAAGTACGGTGATTCGTTGGGCGAGGTGACTGTCATCATCGCCACAGGGCTGCGCAAACCTGCCTGATCTCTCGCGTGACGGTATGCCACCCGTAGCTGCGACTACTGTAGTGTTGGAACGTGCGCATACACTCATTCGAGGTGATCGCCGGATCACAATCAAACTTCTCGCTGCTCAACTTGACATCTGTTTTGATAGTGCTGCCACATTCGTCCACCACCTGGGGTATTCAAAAGGTGTGTGCCAGCTGGTTTCCCCGCAGAAGACCATAAAGGACAATGGATGACCATCTGTTTGGTCCAATACAGGATGCACTGTCGCGGGAAGCAGTATGTGGATTATGAGATGGTTATTGATGCAACAAGACGTTGGCTCCGATGTCGACCATTAGAGTGGGTTCATGCGGGCATACAGGCCCTCACAATAAGATGGCGTAAGGCCGTCGCATTGAACGGTGATTATGTTGAAAAATACAGTTTTGTAGCCAGAAGAGTGGAGAATAATGTGGTGTATTGGAATCCTGAATTAAGCCAACCCACTTCCTGAAAAAATGTGTTGCATTACTTACTGAACGTCCCTCGTAAAAATTACTGTTACTTTGCCCCAGAAAGTATTGCCAGTGCGATTATGGGGGCCCTGACAATGCGGTTCTCGCCGCGTACTTTAGATGAGCTGTGTGGATAAAATACCTCTGAACTGATGTGCTCGCCGGCCGGTGTGGCCGTGCGGTTCTAGGCGCTTCAGTCTGGAACCGCGTGACCGCTACGGTCGCCAGTTCGAATCTTGCCTCGGGCATGGATGTGTGTGATGTCCTTCGGTTAGTTAGGTTTAAGCAGCTCTAAGTTCTAGGGGACTGATGACCGCAGATGTTAAGTCCCATAGTGCTCAGAGCCATTTGAACCAACCAGATGTGCTTCTGCGCTGGTAAGTGATGTACGTTAAACGTTGTTCAAAGACTCGGCGGATCTGTACAGAGCGCTCATAAAGTTCAAAGAACGTAACGTTCATCCGGACGATGAAATTACATATCCTGTGAAATATGCTAAGTTAACAGATGTGGCATAAGTACAGATTTATCCTGAAAGATTTTTGGGACTCAGGAGAAAGAAACCAACAGAACAGGCTTGTGTCTAGCCCAGTCGGTTTACACACTTTCAACGGATTGTTTAGTTTTTATTTTACATACGATTAAGCAACCTATGTACACTCCTGGAAATGGAAAAAAGAACACATTGACACCGGTGTGTCAGACCCACCATACTTGCTCCGGACACTGCGAGAGGGCTGTACAAGCAATGATCACACGCACGGCACAGCGGACACACCAGGAACCGCGGTGTTGGCCGTCGAATGGCGCTAGCTGCGCAGCATTTGTGCACCGCCGCCGTCAATGTCAGCCAGTTTGCCGTGGCATACGGAGCTCCATCGCAGTCTTTAACACTGGTAGCATGCCGCGACAGCGTGGACGTGAACCGTATGTGCAGTTGACGGACTTTGAGCGAGGGCGTATAGTGGGCATGCGGGAGGCCGGGTGGACGTACCGCCGAATTGCTCAACACGTGGGGCGTGAGGTCTCCACAGTACGTCGATGTTGTCGCCAGTGGTCGGCGGAAGGTGCACGTGCCCGTCGACCTGGGACCGGACCGCAGCGACGCACGGATGCACGCCAAGACCGTAGGATCCTACGCAGTGCCGTAGGGGACCGCACCGCCACTTCCCAGCAAATTAGGGACACTGTTGCTCCTGGGGTATCGGCGAGGACCATTCGCAACCGTCTCCATGAAGCTGGGCTACGGTCCCACACACCGTTAGGCCGTCTTCCGCTCACGCCCCAACATCGTGCAGCCCGCCTCCAGTGGTGTCGCGACAGGCGTGAATGGAGGGACGAATGGAGACGTGTCGTCTTCAGCGATGAGAGTCGCTTCTGCCTTGGTGCCAATGATGGTCGTATGCGTGTTTGGCGCCGTGCAGGTGAGCGCCACAATCAGGACTGCATACGACCGAGGCACACAGGGCCAACACCCGGCGTCATGGTGTGGGGAGCGATCTCCTACACTGGCCGTACACCACTGGTGATCGTCGAGGGGACACTGAATAGTGCACGGTACATCCAAACCGTCATCGAACCCATCGTTCTACCACTCCTAGACCGGCAAGGGAACTTGCTGTTCCAACAGGACAATGCACGTCCACATGTATCCCGTGCCACCCAACGTGCTCTAGAAGGTGTAAGTCAACTACCCTGGCCAGCAAGATCTCCGGATCTGTCCCCCATTGAGCATGTTTGGGACTGGATGAAGCGTCGTCTCACGCGGTCTGCACGTCCAGCACGAACGCTGGTCCAACTGAGGCGCCAGGTGGAAATGGCATGGCAAGCCGTTCCACAGGACTACATCCAGCATCTCTACGATCGTCTCCATGGGAGAATAGCAGCCTGCATTGCTGCGAAAGGTGGATATACACTGTACTAGTGCCGACATTGTGCATGCTCTGTTGCCTGTGTCTATGTGCCTGTGGTTCTGTCAGTGTGATCATGTGATGCATCTGACCCCAGGAATGTGCCAATAAAGTTTCCCCTTCCTGGGACAATGAATTCACGGTGTTCTTATTTCAATTTCCAGGAGTGTATATTTTACTATAGAAATACAGCGACCAGCCACTTTTTTAATGCGTTTTTATTTAT
The DNA here is from genome assembly GCF_021461385.2 of Schistocerca piceifrons. Taxonomy (NCBI): domain Eukaryota; kingdom Metazoa; phylum Arthropoda; class Insecta; order Orthoptera; family Acrididae; genus Schistocerca; species Schistocerca piceifrons. The sequence continues at coordinate 284,819,165 of NC_060142.1, read as the reverse complement.
GCCAATATGCATTTCGGGTTTGCACCCATCTTCAGCTGGCAAATTACGTGTATCTTCAGTTTCTACAGTGGTACAATCTCGACAGCAGTTTGGATGCTGCAGCTGGCCTGTGCAAAAGCAACGACTCCAATCATTTACTTCAATTTCGCGAGTTTAAAGTTACACACTACCAGTTTTTCATTTTACTTACATTCTCCTCTCCTTGTTTTTTCTTTGCTTTTCTTCTTTTTTGTAACAATACAAACACTTTTTGTCACGTATTTTACACAGGCGCACTGCGTTATCTCTCATGTTGTCGACTGACAGTTTTTGTTCGCATGCAAGCAGTTTATCTATGGACAGAGTTATATTTTACGAAAGTTTTGAGATTCTAGATAAGCTACTGCTTACTAAACATTGACTTGGGTGATAGAAGTATTCTAAGTACGATGTATACCATTTCTTTTTTTTTTTTTTTTTGGTTACTTAGGCAGTATTGAAGATAATAAAGTAACATAACACATTGATACAAAGCAGTAATTCATAAATTTACAATATAACAAAGATAGAATTAAGATTTTTTATGTTGTATATTATTACATGCATTTGTTGGGTTTAACCCAACAAATTTGTTGGGTCCAAATAAAATGGACAAATTGTTATTAACCTATGTATTTGTCACGCAACCTAATTTTTATACGATATAGTTTCAAAAAATAATGGAAATTTTTGTTTTTGGAATGTGTATTATCTGTTCATCTACATCAATATAATGCCCTCTAAAACAGTCCCAAGCGTATATTATACACTTACGCGTGCATTTTTGCAAAACCCAACAAACACTTCTGCAGTTCCGGCTTTAGGGCAGTTTTAGCTCTCTCAGTGACGCGTTTTTGATCTCATCTATGCCTAAAAAACGACACCCTTTAGGGTTTTACTTATTTTTGGAGAACGCGAAATACCCACATGGGCCCATGTCTGCAGCCTGGAACGTCATTGTAGTATTGTTTTTGGCCATATATTCACGTAGAAGCAACGAAGTATTAGGAGCTGACTGTCGTGGTGCAAAATACCGGAATTGTTTCTCCATGAATACGGACGTTCGTTCGAATTGCTTCATGCAAGCGGCGCTAAATTTTTAAGTAGCACTCATCGATGCTTCGATCGTTCGACCTTGTGACAACAACTTATAGAGCACTATGTCTTAAAAACCGAACAACAAAGTGAGCATAACATTCGTATCTGACAGCAATTGTCAAGCTTTATATTGTCTTGGCAATATGCGATTCTTCAAACTGGACGACTGAGTCTTATAATCTTGATCATGATAAGCACCACATCTGACAGCAATGTTAATGAAAACCACCGCAGCCGTATTATAAAACACTTATTTTGTTACGACCGGTATCGTTCGTTGAACTTCTTATGACATTTATGTCACGACTTTAGCACGACTTGGCAACTCTGCAGCGGAGCGTGCGCTGATGTGAAACTTCCTGGCAGATTTAAACTGTGTATCGGGCCGAGACTTGAACTCAGGACTTGTGCTGGCAGGAGAGCTTCTGTTAAGTCTGGAAGGTAGGAGAAGAGGTGTAAGTAGGCTGTTTAGGTTTTTTTATTGGTAACGCCACCTCTGTATGAAAATCACTGGCTGTGCTGTGTGCAGTCTGTGGCTGCTTTGCATTGTTGTCTGCCATTGTAGTGTTGGGCAGCGGCAGCTGGATGTGAACAGCGCGTAGCGTTGGGCAGTTGGAGGTGAGCCGCCAGCAGTGATGGATGTGGGGAGAGAGATGGCGGAGTTTTGAAATTTGTCATGAACTGCTATATTTATGAATGATGATATCAAGGTAAATACATTGTTCGTTCTGTATTAAAATCTTTCATTTGCTAACCATCCCTATCAGTAGTTAGTGCCTTCCGTAGTTTGAATCTTTTACTTAGCTGGCAGTAGTGGCGCTTGCTGTATTGCAGTAGTGGGAGTAACGAAGATTTTTGTGAGGTAAGTGATTTAGTGATTTGTGAAAGGTATAGTTTAATGTTAGTCAGGGCCATTCTTTTGTAGGGAATTTTGAAAGTCAGATTGCGTTGCGCTAACAAAATATTGTGTGTCAGTTTAAGCACAGTCTCGTGTAGAATTGTTCAAAGGGGACGTTTCAGAGGTACTGGCGGAATTAAAGCTGTGAGGATGGGCCCTGAGTCGTGCTTGGGCAGCTCAGTCGGTAGAGCACTTGCCCGCGAAAGGCAAAGGTCCCGAGTTCGAGACTCGGCCCGGCACACAGCTTTAATCTGCCAGGAAGTATCAACGTGAAGATGTTCAACGAACGAAACCGGTCGAACCACAGTAAATGTGTAATAATATAGGTGAGGCGGCTTTATTAATCATTAATATTGACCGAGCCTTAGTTTTGACGTCGTATCCGTAAACCCAAGTTTCATCACCTGTTGTAATACGTTTCAGTAGTTCTGCATCGTTGCTGAGCTCATCTAGCTACTACTAAGGAAGCTGAATTCGCTGCTGTTCTTGCTCGGAAGTCAACAAATTTGGAACGTTTCATACACAAAACATCCGAAGAGATTTCATGGCATGAAGCAGTTTATATGCCAATATCATTAGTGACCCTTTTCTGATTGTGATTCGGTGATCGTTCATTTGCTTTTCCTTTTTCTGTGATTTCATCGGTTGATGATGTGGTAGGACGTCCAGGGCGTTTGTCGTCTTCAACGTGTTCACGACCTTCTTCGAAAAACGCTTACACCGCTTGTAAACTCTTACTCGTAGCTGACTCAACAAAACAGTACTTAAAACTTCTAAATTTTTTCTGCACTTTACTTTGCTCTTAGAGCAAAATTCAATACTAAATGTCTGATCCAGTTTTCAAAAATGGTTCAAATGGCTCTGAGCACTATGGGACTCAACATCTTAGGTCATAAGTCCCCTAGAACTTAGAACTACTTAAACCTAACTAACCTAAGGACATCACACACACCCATGCCCGAGGCAGGATTCGAACCTGCGACCGTAGCAGTCCCGCGGTTCCGGACTGCAGCGCCAGAACCGCTAGACCACCGCGGCCGGCTGATTCAGTTTTACTCAGAATAAGTAATCACATATAATACCGAAAAAAATGTAACATTTTTGACAGCTGACGATACACTAAACATCTGCACAAGGCTAACACACTGTACGAATACTTTTCAGACACCATTAACAACACATCAACGAAAAAATCGCCCGAGCTTGACTAATACAACAAGCCACATTAAGAACTTTCCATTATTTTTTGAGCACACCTTGCATGCTTCAAAGTCAGCCGCCCATGAAATTAGTTCTATTTCACCATGTCGGCCGAGTAACGCAAGGCAAGAACTGCTTGTTAACGGTTAAGGAGAAAACTCCAAAAGCGGAAAGGTTCAAGACTGCGTTCGTAATCGGGTGTACATCTGTATAAATCGCCGCCCGACCATCCAGATATAGTTATTCGTGATTATCCTAAATCGCTTATTACTGGGATGGTATTTCTATTACCGTTAACGTCGTAATTTGCTGAAGATTGGCTGTGGTATTACTAGCGTTTGCGCACGCATATGTTTACTAAATCACTCTAACACTGCTGGACTTTTATGTGTAGCTAGTACGTTTTTTCAGGCACTTAACAGCGGCTATGTCGGGGCCGCTCTTTGCTTCCTGCTCGTTAACGAGAAGTTAACACGTTACGTAAGCAGCGTTCCGGCTAAGGCGTAGCGCACGTGTACCAGCAAGCACCCAGGGAAGTGACAATGGCTTAAGGCGGTTTTTCACATACAGCTATTCGTAAAGTGACATGCTTCTCGTAGCCGAGTTCTAGGTTAGGTTGCGAGACCATAGTTCTGTTGTGGGTTGGAGAAGCCATTAAATCTGCCATTGAAGTCTCTATTTACATTTACGTCCCCTAGTTTATCATTTAGATATTTTCAAGATTTTCATGTATCTGAAACTATTAATAACACTACCTTCTCCACCGAGGATCCTCAGTTCCGTTGAAGCCAAGTTAGTTTGTCGGTTTTGTTTGCGTAACGTTTTTGTGTTGTTTGTGAAGTCATTCATTCACTGCTACTAGAAGCACATGTTTCCGCGCCGGCCGCTGTGACCGAGCGGTTCTAGGCGCTTCAGTCCGGAACCACGCGGCTGCTACGGTCGCAGGTTCGAATCCTGCCTCGGGCATGGATATGTTTGATGTCCTTAGGTTAGTTAGGTTTAGATAGTTCTAAATTCTAGGGGACTGATGACCTCAGAAGTTAAGTCCCATAGTGCTCAGAGCCATTTGAACCATTTTTTTTAACCACATGTTTCCGCCATATTGGTATCATCATCGTTACTTCTGTGCGGCTCTTGTTGTCTGCTAATCCCGACGAATCAGTAAAATACAGGGTGTCCCAGGATATGCAGTGATATGCCGGGACTATCATTTGAAGCAAAAACCTGCGTACGAACATACGTCCTATTCCGAATGGTTTCCGAGATGGGACAATTGTAATGTACAAACATTATTGTCGGAGGAAGATCCGCAATTGAGCATCATAGCAGAGGTTGAAAATACTGGCTCAGTTGTAAGGTTATTTTCATTTAAAACATGACCGGTTTCGAGCTCTTGTATACCTATCATCAGGTGTTTTTTATTATTTTCGTCTCCAAGCATTACCGTACAGGTCACATTACAGTTGGTGTACAGTCTACATAAATCTGTAAGGTTCTATACGTCCCCTAATGAGGACAGCAGCGTCGATGATGCTATCAAGCAGGTCCTCTTGCGCAGTAAAAAAATGGTTCAAATGGCTCTAAGCACTATGGGACTTAACTTCTGAGGTCATCAGCCCCTAGAACTTAGAACTATTTAAACCTAACTAACCTAAGGACATCACACACAGCCATGCCCGATGCAGGATTCGAACCTGCGACCGTAATATCAGTGCGGTTCCAGACTGAAGCGCCTAGAACCTTTCAGCCACAGCGGCCGGCTCTTGCGCAAAATCTTTCGTTTGTACACCTCACACTTCATCCAACCCCATAAAGAAAAATCTAATGACGTAAGTTCTGACGATCTTGGTGGCCAGTACTACCACTCTTAATCCATTGATCAGCATAAGTGCGGTCGAGATATTCCCTCACACGTCTGCCAAAATGTGGAAGGGCGCCGTCATGTTGGACGTACACTGTAGTTGGCGAAGTCAAAGGAACGTCCACAACGTGTTCAACAAACGAATTCTCCAAAAAAAATGCAAGTAATTCTGTCTCGTCATTCCCTCTTTTAAAATGACTGTGCTTATCCGTATGTTGCCGATCATGCCGCACCAAACTTGATCGATAAACGAACTTCGAAGTTGTTTTCTGCTGTAGAGTGTTACACACTGATGATAGGATTCTAAGGGCATAACATGCTGGTGACATTCTGTTTGTAAGTATCTTTGTGTGTTCACACCACTTCAGCTGAGAATCAATATTCATTCCTAAAAATTTGGCATATGTTACACAGTCTATAGAGGTGCCATCTACATTTAATTTAACATTGACATTTCTTCTCTTCAAACTGAAATTCATGGCACTAGTTTTCTTTATGTTCAATGTCACTTTATTGCTTATTGACCAATCATACTCTTCCTTGAGAGTTTCGTTTTCTTTCTCGGGCAAGGAGTTCTCTTGTTTTCTCAGTGACTATAATATTGCTGTCATCAGCAAAGAGAATTTTTTCACCATGAGTAACACTACTGGGAAAGTCATTGGTGTATATCAGGAATAGTATTTGTCCTAATATGATACCTTGCGGAACCTCTATATTAATGTATTTTGGATCTGATAAGTGTTTTACTAAATGTTTCGATCTATTTGAAGTATGTGTTATCTCTACTCTTGGTACCCTATCGGCTAAGTATGATCGAAACCAGTCATTAGCTACCCCTCTTATTCCTAATGCTTCTAATTTATTTAATAGAATCTTATGGTCGACTGTATCAAACACCTTAGAAACATCCAAAAATATGCCTGTGACATACTCGTCTTTATCAAGAGCATCAAGGACAACTTTTGTGAATTCTACTGTGGCTGACTCCGTATTTTTGCCACTTCGGAAACTAAACTGTGATTCGCTTGAAAGGGTGTATTTATTCACGTAATTCATTAATCTGTCTTTCATAATTGCTTCTATTATTTTTGAGAATGCTGGCAGCAGGGAAATGGGCCGGTAATTTTCTATGTCTTCTGCATTACCTTTCTTAAGCAAAGGTACAACTCTTGCCTGTTTTAACTGCTCTGGAAATGTCCCTGATGTGAAGGATTCATTTATTATATTTGTTAAGGTGCCTATGCACTGTTTCAGTACACACATTGGTACTTCATCTAAGCCTGCTGACACTTTATTTTGTAGTTTTTGAACAGTTTTATTGACTTCATTCTCTGTGGTTTTCCGCATACACGTGTTCGTGGGACGCTGATACGTGCAGAGAATCGCCGTGTGCTGATGGTAGAACTACCCTGCACCATTTAAACAATGTCTCTCTATGTCCATCTTTTCAGCCCTCCAGTTTCCAAACTTGTTTTATTTGGCTGCCAGTTTCAGCGTTTTACTGCGCAATGTTCAGCCCCTTACCGACGTGTGGGAAGATTCTACCTCGGTTCTGAACAAAACTAGGCTACAGCTCTTACTTCAACCGTCGTCTTTGAGATTGCAAGTAATGGGTATGTCCCTTTAAAAATGACACCGCCATATCCTTCTGTATCCTCGTACAATCGGATTTGTGCTCCGTCTCCAATGAACTCGTTATCCATGGGCTGTTAAACGTTAGCCATCCTCGCTTTCCGACTAGAAAGTTAACCATTTTTATGACGCTCCAGAGCAGACTAAATCAAATCTGTGTTGAATGGCAATCCTTATCTCTGCATTTTCTCAGTTTCTTACGTTGATCCAACTGTATTCACGTACACTACGTATGTATCCGGGCACCCCCAAAAACACATTTTTCATATTAGGTGCATTGTGCTGCCACATACTGCCAGATACTCCATAAAAACGACCTTAGCAGATATTAGAAAGCCTGAGAGAGCAGAATCGGGCGCTCCGCGTAACTCACGGACTTCGAACGTCGCAGGTGATTGGGTGTCACTTGTGTCATACGTCTGTACGCGAGATTTCCACTTTACTAAACATTAGATCCACCGTTTTCCATGTGATAATGAAGTGCAAACGTGAAGGCAGACGTACAGTACAAAAGCGTAAATGCCGACCTCGTCCGTTGACTGACTGAGACCGCCGACAGTTGAAGACGGTTGTAATGTGCAATAGCAGACATCTATCCAGACCATCACACAGGAATTCCAAACTGCATCAGGATCCACTGCAAGTACTATGACAGTTAGGAGGGAGGTGAGAAAACTTGGATTTCGTGGTCGAGAGGCTGCTCATAGTCACACATCACGCCGGTAAATGCCAAACGACGCCTCGCTTGGTGTAAGGAGCGTAAACACTGGACGATTGAACAGTTGAAAAACATTGTGTGGAGTGACGAGTCACCGTACACAATGTGGCGATCCGATAGCAGGGTGTGTATGATGAATGCCCGGTGAACGTCATCTGCCAGCGCGTGTAGTGCCAACAGTAAAATTCGGAGGCGGTGGTGTTATGGTGTGTTCGTGTTTATCATGGAGGGGGCTTGCACCCCCTTGTTGTTTTGCGTGGCACTATCACAGCACAGCCCTAAATTGATTTTTTTTTGCACTTCCTTGCTTCCCACTGCAATTTAAGGATGGCGACTGCATCTTTTAACACGGTCGGGCACCTGTTCCTAATGCACGGTCTGTGGTGGAGTGATTACACGACAACAACATCCCTGTAATGAACTGGCCTACATAGAGTCCTGACCTGAATCCTATAGAACATCTTTGGGATGTCTTGGAACGCCGACTCCGTGCCAGGCCTCACCGACCGACATCGATGCCTCTCCTCAGCGCAGCACCCCGTGAAGAATGGGCTGCCATTCCCCAAGAAACCTGATTGAACGTATGCCTGCGAGAGTGGAAGCAAGGCTAAGGGTGGGTCAACACCATATTGAACTCCAGCATTACCGATGGAGAGCGCCACGAACTTGTAGGTCATTTTCACAGTAGATAATCATTATCAGGGTACTTAACCAGAAACGGTTAAGGCAGATTCTGTGACTGCTCCTTTGAAAACGATTCAGCTAATTTCCTCGCCTGTCATTTGAAATGTGAGTTTGTGCTCCTTCTTTAATAATGCCGCCGTCTTCCATGCTTCTGAAGAAACCAGTAATACCTCAGTTTTACATCACAGGAGACGAAATGCCTGGTGCTTTGAGAATTGGAAAGGAAGCGATCGAGAGAGAAGTTGAGGCGAGGCGATATTGGCATTTTTTGTAGGTGGCCGCAGTTGTCATAGAATCCAAAGGTAACCTGGGAAAGAGGGCTCGATGAAGTACTATCAGGCTTAGTGCAGTAGCTTTGGGAGTCCTGGGAAATCTTAACTCTATAATACATATCCAGCCGGCCGTTGAGGCCGAGCTGTTCTAGACACTTCAGTCCGGAACCGCGCTGCTGCTACGGTCGCAGATTCGAATCCTGCCTCGGGCATGGATGTGTGTCATGTCCTTAGGTTAGTTAGGTTTAAGTAGTTTTAAGTCTAGGGGACTGATGACCTCAGATGTTAAGTCCCATAGTGCTCAGAACCATTTGAACCAATACATATCCAGGGTTCAAATGGCTCTGAGCACTATGGGACTTAACGTCTGAGGTAATCAGTCACCTAGAACTTAGAAATACTTAAACCTAACTAACCTAAGGACATCACACACATCCATGCCCGAGGCAGGATTCGAGCCTGCGACCGTAGCAGTCGCGCGGTTCCAGACTGAAGCACCTAGAACCTCTCGGCCACCAGGGGGCCGGCAAAGTTTTGCAGAGCAAGACGACAAGTACATGCGTACTAGAATACTGTTATTACTATTCGAGTGGTTCTGCAGCAAGGTATGGGAAGCAGGTGATTGCTCAAGAAGGATGAAAAAAATATTGGCAGAGGAGAGAGGGTCATGGACGAGAGAAAAAGTGGCAGTTGGAGAATGCATGTGTGGGTGGTGGGTACAGCTAGGTGAAAGGAGGAACGCAATATCGGGATCTGCGATATACCCTCCATCTCCACTACACCGGTTAAATAAACAACATGATCGAAGCCAGCACCCAAATGAACTGAAGTATATATTCTAAATAAAACACATGGGCTACATTTACAACTGACACAGAGAAACAAAAATATCACGATAGCATCTACTATCAAACTATGACAAACTTCAAAGAATATATCGATGACTCGAATTGTTCACCGGAGCCTGTAGGTTAAACACGTTGTACGGTATGGCGACGCTGTAGCGTGACCAGTTGGGCTACCAGATGCGGCGCACCGAGATGGCCGTACGGAAAAACCCAGAGCTGGCGTCAATAAAAAACTGCAAATGTATCTTTAGGCATCTGCTTGCTGGCGACGCACCAACGTCACCGAAAGCTGTAGATGGCTGCGTCATATTAGTGAAACATAATAGAAGTAGACTGGCGGGAGAAGCAGTTAATTCTCTGCATTCCCAGTAAAGTTTTTAATAATCGTCAGTTTTTCGACATATTACGTATTCTCTCCCTGATGCTAATGTTATTTTTCGACTCCAGAAGAACAAAGTGGGTGGCCGTTACAAAACATTTTCATGCAAACATCAGTCCAGCTTCCAAAGTGATATCGCTTGTTACTAGGTTTTCTCTTCTTCCACAGGATGACCACAGCATTTACGAAAAGACTATGTAACATCACTAGGACCTTACTGTAAAGTTGTTTTTGTAATGCCATTTAGCTTGAAGATGAGGTATAAACCTTGAAACATGTCGCTAAATAAGTAATACAACAGTTGACAAAGTTTGTGACTGGTAGCGGTAATTTAAAAAACCTTTACGTATTTCTCGAGACAGTCACGGTAAAAAAAAAAGTCAAAATGGCTTCAAATTATTTCTAAATACCTACAACATTCAGATAAGATTTCAGTACGCAGCCACAAAATTCTTTGATCATTCGCTTAATTTCTTATGTCTGACAGGAAGGATAGCAAATTTGAAACCTAGCCCAAAACAATTTCTAATGGATAGCTCCTCTTATTCCAAAGAGCAATTTTTATTTTAAAACTAGGATCAAGAGTTGCTAAGGAAACTAAAATATTAGTATATCACTAGTTACGTGAGTAGTACTAAGGCCGATACGTTCATTCTTATTAAACTTAACCCCGTGTGCTGTTTAGTAACCTTAAACGACCAACATGTAGTTATACTCACAGAAAAATGATTAAAACATGACCTGTGAGCTAACTTGCCCGAAATAATTATGATAAAAATCGTACAAATGCTACACAAAAGCCCGCATCTCGTGGTCGTGCGGTAGCGTTCTCGCTTCCCACGCCCGGGTTCCCGGGTTCGATTCCCGGCGGGGTCAGGGATTTTCTCTGCCTCGTGATGGCTGGGTGTTGCGTGATGTCCTTAGGTTAGTTAGGTTTAAGTAGTTCTAAGTTCTAGGGGACTGATGACCATAGATGTTAAGTCCCATAGTGCTCAGAGCCATTTTTTGCTACACAAAACATTTAAATAATTAACATTCCATATCATCGACGTTCGGAACAAGTGAAAATGTCTTACTCTGTCAGTGACTATTACATTTCTACTGTTTAATCGGCGTTAGCCATTTCAATGGTCCTCCCTCATTGCTAATTGCTATTATATTAATTTTTTGCTCCTTTTGGTATGTGTCACTATTGGTTGGTTGGTTGGTTGGTTGTTTGAGGTTAAAGGGACCAAACAGCAAGGTCATCAGTCCCTTGTTTCAAATAGACTCCATTCTGCTAACGGGACATCTCAGAAAAGTCAGAACAATAAAACGGAAAAAGGGGAAACGTAAAAGGGCAGTCACGTTGTCAATAGTAAAAACAAATGAGGGAAGTTGGCAAGAGAACGAACCCAACACTATGCTGAAGCAGCATAGCCAAGACCACCTGTGACTTAAAAGGTACAACTGCTATAATGCAGAAGTACGTATGGGAATAGAAAAACGAACCAAGCCTTAAAAAGAGGGGGTAAAAACAGAGTAAAAGGGAAAGAAAAGAGGATTCCGGTCAGGGAGGTGAATCGGGAATCTCTGAACACTGCCTACAGTGGGAGACACCCAAACACTCACCGCCCTGCCCCAACACCAGAGGGAGATTAAAAACTTTAAAACTGAGAATAAAAACCACTCTCCCGGAGGAAACCTAGAACCAGAGAGACCATCCGGGAATCGTCAGTCAACATCAAAGGTAAAGTGTGGGGGAGTCGGTACTTAGCACGCAGAGCCAAAAGAAGGGGGCATTCAACCAAAATGTGGGCCACTGACTGGAAGGCTCCACAACCACATAGCGGGGGTGGCTCATCACGCAAAAGGAAACCATGGGTCAGCGTGGTATGGCCAATGCGGAGACGACACAGTGTGGTCGAGTCCTTGCGGGAGAGGCGAAAGGAAGAACGCCTTGGGCCTGGATTCACCTTAATGGCACGAAGTTTATTAGACAGTGGAGTAGCCTCCCAAGAATTGGCCCATGACTGTGCAAAGTGGGATTTGATGTGAAGCCGTAAATCCGCTGCAGGAGGGGTGACAGAAAACGGGGGGTAAGTAACTGCTCCCCCAGCCAAACGATCAGCGAGCTCATTACCCGGGATACCCACATGGCCCGGGACCCATAGGAAGTCAATGGAACAAGCAGCACGGTGAAGATCAGCGAGATGGTCATGGATGGCAGAGACCAAGGGATGGCGCGAAAAACACCGGTCAATAGCAAGAAGGCCACTCATCGAGTCCGTACATAACAAAACGCGGTTGTGTTGGGATTGTTTAATAAAGGTAAGGGCCCGGGAAATTGCCATCAATTCCGCAGTAAACACCCCACATGAGGGTGGCAGTAGATGATTTTCCGTTCCAACAAAGGACGTGAAGGCATACCCAACATGATCAGCAGATTTAGAGCCATCAGTGTAAAAAACAACAGCATCCCGAAACTCCCATAAAATATGGCGGAAAAAGGAACGGAACACCACCGGGGGGATGGAATCTTTCGGACCGCGGCGGAGATCCATCCGAATTCGAGGCCGAGGAACTAACCAAGGAGGGGTGGAGGGGAGGGAGCGAGGAAGACAGGACAAAGAAGGAAGCCGAAAATCACGGTTAAGAGACGCAAGGGGCAGTCCAACCGGTAAACCCGCCCGAGGGCGGGAGTCAGGCGGGCGACGTCCATGGTCTGGGAATAGAATAAAATAGGAAGGATGAGCGGGAGAAGAACGGATAGTAAGGGCATAAGACACCAGAAGCTGGGACCGCCGAACAGAAAGGGGGGGGATCCCAGCTTCAACCAGGAGACTATCAACAGGGCTAGTAGGGAAGGCACCGGTGGCCAAACGGATACCACGATGGTGGACCGGATCCAGCACGTGCAGCGTGGAAGGAGCAGCTGAACCATAAACTTGACAACCATAGTCCAAACGTGACAGAACTAAAGCACGATAAAGACGGAGGAGGAGGGAACGGTCCGCACCCCAAGAGGAGTGGGTAAGGAAGCGAAGGACATTGAGTTTACGGAAACATCCTACCTTCAGGAGTCTGATATGGGGCAGCCAAGTGAGCTTGTTGTCGAAAAGAAGACCTAGGAAACGAAACTGTGGAACCACAGGCAATCTTTGGGCAGCGAGATAGAGCTCTGGATCAGGGTGGACCGTAGCACGGCGACAGAAGTGGACCACCCGCGATTTTAAAGGAGAGAATTGAAACCCGTGTGAGAGGGTCCATGCAGAGGCACGCCGTATAGCCACCTGGAGCTGCCGTTCTGCAGATGGCATCGAGGAGGAACTAACCCAAATGCAGAAATCATCCACATACAGGGCAGGGGCGACCAAGGGACCGACAGAGGCCACAAGTCCATCGATAGCAATGAGGAAAAGAAGGACACTCAAGACAGAACCCTGTGGGATGCCCGTCTCCTGGGTCCGTGGAGAACTAAAAGCAGTACCAACTCGAACTCTGAATGACCGATGGATCAGGAACTGGCGGATAAAAATCGGGAGTGGGCCCCGAAGACCCCACTGATGAAGGGTTAGTAAGATGTGATGGCGCCAGGCCGTGTCATAGGCCTTGCGAAGGTCAAAAAACACTGCAACCAAATGGCGGCGCTGGGAAAAAGCCTGCCGAACTGCGGATTCCAAGCGAAGTAAATGATCGATTGGAGATCGTCCCTCTCGAAAGCCACACTGGTAAGGGGACAATAGATCCCGAGATTCGAGGACCCAAGTGAGCCGACGGGCTACCAGCCGCTCAAGTAACTTACAACCAACATTGGTCAAACTAATTGGCCGATAGCTGTCAACAGATAGGGGGTTCTGACCAGGCTTAAGGACAGGAACCACAATGCTATCCCTCCACTGAGAAGGGAAGTCACCCTGGAGCCAGATACGGTTAAACACCCGAAGAAGATGGTGCCGTTGTGGAGCACTGAGATGTTGAAGCAGCTGGTTATGAATGGAATCTGGGCCAGGGGCCGTATCGTGAGAAGAAGATAGAGCAGAAAGAAATTCCCATTCAGTGAAAGGTTCGTTGTAAGATTCTGACTCACAAGTGGTGAAACATAAGGTGACAGCTTCAGCCTGCTGTTTTTGATGAAGGAAAGCAGCTGGATAGGAGGCCGACGCTGATGCCACTGCAAAATGGGTCGCAAGATGTTCTGCGAGAACTAATGGGTCCGTACAAATGCCATCTGGGAGGTGAAGGCCTGGGAGGGTGGACTGCCGATGGCAACCTTGGAGAGAGCGAAGTGTAGCCCATACCCGTGACAGAGGGACAGTGGAACCAAGGGAAGAAACGAATCGTTCCCAACATATCCGCTTGCTCTGTTTGATTAAATAACGGGCTTTAGCGCGAAGGCGCTTAAAGGTAGAAAGGCTGGCTACAGATGGGTGCCTCTTAAAGTGTTGCAAAGCTCGACGGCGATCACTGATGGCAATGGCAATGGCCGGACTCCACCACGGGACTTGCCGACGACGAAATTGTCCAGATGAGCGCGGGACAGCAAGGTTAGCAGCGCGAACAATCGCGTCAGACACGTCACGTAGGACGTCATCAATACAACCCGACAAAGAGGGAGAAAACTCGACCTGTGCAGTATATAGAGGCCAATCGGCGCGGTGGAAAGACCAACGAGGTAACCTCTCCATCGGGGAGCGGGAAGGGAGCGTGATAATCAACGGGAAATGGTCACTATCACAAAGGTCGTCGTGTGGCGACCAGTGTAATGAAGGGAGGAGAGAGGGAGAAGAAAGAGAAAGATCAATGGCAGAAAAGGTACCATGACCAGCACTGAAATGAGTAGGGGAGCCATCATTAAGAAGGCACAGGTCATGGTCTGCAATAAATTGGTCTATAAGAAGACCTCGTCTAGATGGAAAGGCACTGCCCCACAAAGGATGATGAGCATTAAAATCCCCAAGGAGGAGGAAGGGAGGAGGAAGTTGCTGAAGAAGGGTGGTTAAGGCAGCAGGTGTAAGAGTCTTGTCAGGAGGGAGATAAAGATTGCAAACTGTGACTGCAGAGTCTAAGTGGACCCTAACAGCAACCGCTTCCAATGTAGTTTGGAGTGGAATCCACGTGCTAGCAATGTCTGTACGGACCAACGTACAAACGCCACCAGAAGCCCGCAAGGGTCCGACCCGATTTCGACAGAAAACACGGAACCCACGGAGGGTCGGTGAGTGAGCATCAGTAAAATGAGATACCTGGAGAACCACACAAGCTGCAGAGTAGGACGAAAGAAGGGATTTTAATTCTGGAAGGTGACGATAGTATCCATTACAGTTCCATTGGAGAACCACAGAACGATGGTTTAAAGGAGGGCTGAACATGCTAAATCCAGTCATACCGCCGGGTCCCCACCCGTCACCGACAAGGAGGGGGCGACATCCATAAACGACAGGTCAGAATCCGGTTGTGAAGTCAGGGAAGGGACCTCCGGTGACACCAGAGGCTCTTTGTCCCGGGACTTATGTTTCTTCTTCTTTTCAGGCTGAGATCGAGGAGGGCTGTGTGGCATAATGGAGTCAGCTGCAGCAAGATCAGGAACAGAAAGAGACCGGGCGACCTGGGGGCCGATAGACCGCGGCTCTCGTGGTCGCCGCGCTGCAGCAGACCTTTGACCTGGAAGGTGCCGTGAAGGGGCATCCCGGGAGAGGCGCCCTTGACCGGCAGACGCCGAAGGAGTGGGACACTTCTCCGGCTGGGGAGGGGGAGCAGCGCCCAGAGGAGAAGGTGTGGGAGCCGCAGGGGAGGGGGGAAGGAGAGGGGTCCGGGATGGGGGTAAGGAAGGGGGAGGAAGGGATGAAGATGTAACCAAGGCGTAACTAGATGTCATGGACACAGGGTGCAATCGTGCATATTTCTTACGGGCCTCTGTGTAGCTTAAACGATCAAGGGACTTGTACTCCTGTATCTTTTTTTCTTTCTTATAGACTGGGCAATCTGCTGAACGTGGAGAATGACTACCATGACAATTTACACATACAGGAGGGGGAACACAGGGACTCCCCTCATGGAGTGGACGTCCACAGTCACCACAGAGAGGGTCCTGAGAACAGCGAGAAGACATGTGGCCAAAACGCAAGCACTTAAAACACCGCATAGGAGGTGGGATGTACGGCTTCACATCACAGCGATAGACCATAATCTTAACTTTCTCAGGAAGGGTATCCCCTTCAAAGGCCAGGATAAAGGCACCAGTATCAATATGATTATCTTTAGGACCCTTCTGAACACGCCGAACAAAATGAACACCCCGCCGTCCGAGATTGTCCCGAAGTTCCTCATCAGTTTGAAGGATGAGGTCTCTGTGAAAAATCACACCTTGTACCATATTTAGAGACTGGTGAGGGGTAATGGACACGGGAATTGTGCCAAGATGGGTACAGGCACGAAGGGCCGCAGATTGGGCAGCCGAAGCAGTTTTTATCAGCAACGAACCCGACCGCATCTTGCTCAGGGAGTCCACTTCGCCGAACTTGTCTTCAATGTGTTCCACAAAGAATAAAGATTTGACACTGGTGAAAGTATCTCCATCAGTCCTGGTGCAAACTAGATAACGGGGGAAAGGTTTTGCCCCTAGACGACGGGCCTGACCCTCCTCCCAGGGGGTAGCCACGGAAGGGAAGGCCGAAGGGGCAAGAGAAGAAGTACTTGAGGAATCAGTACCACGCAGAGAGACGGCCCCAGAAGAGCGGCCAGAGTTTTGGACCCGTATGCGTTTCATCTGCATAGCGTCCGCCCTGATACCACCCACTCCGATCAGGGGCTCTCCTCACGGGCGCCACCCAGCCACAGCAAGGGCCGTCTGGCACGGCGGCCATTGCCGGGAGTTCCGATGCTCCAGGATGACGAGCAACCACTCCAAGGCATGCATGAGGAGGTCACAGCTCAGGTATCAGAAGTGTGATCCCTGTGTGTTCAGGGGGCTCAACCAAAAGGGTACATAGCGACCCCGCCACACGGGCTGGCTACCGTGCTGGCTATGCACCCTAGCATCAGACAACGACGTAAAACAAAAGGTGGAATGTACTAGGAGGGCACACGTCGGAGACACTAGGTAAGGTGCTCTTCCCCAAATGGCTCACACTACGGAAGAGGGGGACCAAGGAATGCCAAAAGGAGGAGATGATTACGCAACAAAGCCGGAGTGTAAAACCAACAGAACCAGGAGGATAGCGGGGGCCAACATAAGCAAGGACACCAATAGAGGGAGAGGAGAGGGCGAGGGGAAAGGGGTATGGAGGGGAAAGGAGGGGAAGGGAAAGGAAATGCAGCCCGGGAGAGAAAGAAGGCTGCAATGGCTCGGGGCCCCGTGCTCGCCACGCACGTATCCACAAAAGAGTTGTGGACCCCCTGGGGGGTCACTATTGGTTGTGGAAAGCTGGGATAAATTCTAGCATCCGATACCACCCGTCGGGTTTGACCAATGACTTCCTACATAAGGCAAAGATGCTGCAATGGACAATATATGAATGGAACGGATTATATGTGTAAACAAACGAATAAAAATAATGCGTTTAACGCGATTATTATTTACGCGCGAATTTAATTTAAACGAGTTGAAGATGACTGAAATAAATAAGAACACGAGAGAAATTAAGAGTGCATATATTATATTGTATTTTCCACACGTACTGCAAAAACGATCTAAATAATGAACCGTCTAATAGTTCGAATGGGTAACTAGAAGCAACCTATGCAGGAGGTCATTTCTAGTTACCGATTCCAATATTACCGTTTGTTGCGCAAAAATCTTATTTCAGAAACGTGCTTAAAAATGATCTTGTTAGTGAAATACAGAATACGACTAGACTTTCAAAAAATGAAAATCCTTACACACTGTAGTGACTTGGCAAGACAGCCAAGCCGCTCGGAGGTAGCCGAAAGGCACGCGTTTAAGCTCACGCAGACTGGCGTGAGATCTGGAACAGGACAATGTCTTGAGAATTGCAAATAAAGTACGAAGATCTTGGAATACTTAACTTTAATCCATAATTGGTGTACATCGCTCTTGACGGTACATAATTACATCTCAATATAAACTGGTAATGGTGCCTTGCTAGGTCGTAGCAAATGACGTAGCTGAAGGCTATGCTAACTATCGTCTCGGCAAATGAGAGCGTATTTGTCAGTGTAGCATCGCTAGCAAAGTCGACTGTACAACTGGGGCGAGTGCTAGAACGTCTCTCTAGACCTGCCGTGTGGCGGCGCTCGGTCTGCAATCACTGACAGTGGCGACACGTGGGTCCGACGTATACTACCGGACCGCGGCCGATTTAAAGGCTACCACCTAACAAGTGTGGTGTCTGGCGGTTACACCACACACACATTACTGCACACGCAAAGAAATAAAACGCAAAAAAGACCAAACCTTGCAACCGATAATTATACTACACGAAGGTCACACCAGCCACAGTAGCTCCAAATAACACTCAGTAAAATCGATACACCAGGAGTGACAGTAAAAATAAGACAAGTGTAGCAGAAACATCGAAAAGGGAAACATAAAAGTGGCTCCATAAAAGAAACTTACCGCATATGAACTTTCAAAGATAGAGGCAGACGAGAACGAAATAAGGACATAACAAGAAATAATAAGGTTAGAAAGTCAAACTGTAACAAAAGAAGCAAAATCCAGAATAACTAATGAAAAAATAATAAGAAACACAAACTGCCAGGCACGAATGAGGTACCACTCAAATCAGTTCTTCCCTACCACCCGCCCCCAATCAGAAGCAAAATTTTGAAATAATAATAAAAAGTGAAACCACGAGTCAACCACATAAACCCTCCGGCAAAGACACAGCGACACCCATCGGCCCACCATTGTAACCAGAAAACATTAAAACGACAGAAAAACCTCCCTCCAGAGAAAGCAAAAAAATAGCTCTCGCACAATACAGTAACATAAAAAATCGCAATGCAAAACAAGAAAATGGTATCAGACCCACCAACACGTAACCAACAAAACGAGGCTTGTACATTTTGCTGACTACTTTCATAAATGCAAGAAATAAACAACGTTTAGGAAAACTCTTCCTCCAACAGTATTCATCTAAATGGCCTTGCAACACAGAATTCCTTTTCTTTCCCCGCTCGGCAAGAGATTTTACAGCCCCCCAATACCCCTCATTAGTATTAGTACATGCCCCCTTCTTTAAACTGAATATTGTGATTCACGACCAAATGATGATAACCCCTTTCACGAAGCGAACCCATCCGACATGACTACCGAACCTTCTTCCTCATAATCTTCTATTAAAGATGTCAAGACTTCTTTTGTCCAATTTGGTACAACCCTAAATACAACATCGGAACAATTTCCTCCAGAAACTACTACTCCAAAAACCCAAGTCCAACAATCTCGTGCCCTCTTTCGTACTTTCTTTTTCCAAAAAGTGACCCATCTACTTCAACTATCACCCCTGCCACCCCTCCTCTTCTCTCCCCCCCCCCCCCCCCCAATGACCCCCAACACTTTCCCGCAGACTTCGCTACAAAATGAGAACCAGTCGACTACAGTACCACACGAAACCCCTGCTTCGTGCATGACAAAAAAAAAAAAATGGTTCAAATGGCTCTGAGCACTATGGGACTTAACATCTGTGGTCATCAGTGCCCTAGAACTTAGAACTACTTAAACCTAACTAACCTAAGGACATCACACACATCCATGTCCGAGTCAGGATTCGAACCTGCGACCGTAGCAGTGTCGCGGTTCCGGACTGAGCGCCAAGAACCGCTAGACCACCGCGGCCGGCCGTGCATGACAGATTTGCAAGAATATTCACTGCAAAAATAATAGGTTAGCATGACAATTACTTCCAAATTCTGCCTCGATCTTTCGAACCACGTCCCCCCGCGTATGGATCTCTAAATGTTATTTTTTCTGCACCTCCATATGTATTCGTCGGAATTTCGTGATAACGCAACCTTCTTCAAAACCATATGATTTCCACAGACACTGCACTTGCAAAATTCACCAATGACGCTCAATGACTGCAAATATTTTATGGTTGATTTACGGTCACTCATTTTCAGAAGCATAATTTTCGCAGTAAAAACAACTGACTCATCCATAACGAACAGCGTGAGAAATCAAGACCTTATAAATCACGACCACTTTCATTAAAAAAATGATGCCGAAAACAAATTACGAGATGAAAACAAAACAATCTACATCGATTTTTAATAGGCCCTATACGCACGTAACGAGGACATCCAGAGAAATCATTTAACGTTTATCGACAGCAATCTGTGACACAAACAAAATAACATCACACATTACGTCATTGGTAAAAAACGACGGGTGGTATCGGACACTAAAACTGACCCGAAAGTTGTTTTAGTGAAAGCCAAACCGTTCCGAGAAAGTAGCTAATTAAGAAATATTACCCTCATAATCGTTCACTGACGAAAATAAGAATAAACAACACTGTATTCTCCTTACTTACTTTTTCAACGAAGGAATCACTCCTTTCTTGCACACAGGTAGAGGAAGCAGTCATGAAACTGCCGCTAGACAATGTAAACATATGGCGTATAAACACCATGCAGGCAAAAGAAGTGGCGAGATGGCGCTATAGACTTACGGTGTACGTTGTATCGAAGCCAGAGCGGACGTGGCCTGTCGCCACCAAAAATACCCAAAACATCGGCATTTTTAGTATTTAAAACAGATGTTAAGTGCACACGACAGAAATAATGAACAAGAAGCAATCGTAAACTGTAGTGTACTAATGAAACTTCCTGGCAGATTAAAACTGTTTGCCCAACTGAGACTCGAAATCGGGCACACAGTTTTAATCTGCCAGGAAGTTTCATATCAGCGCACACTCCGCTACAGAGTGAAAATCTCATTCTGGTAGTGTACTAATGTTTGAGCTACTTAAAATGGCAGCAGGCCCCACCCACTCTGGATTCAAAACAATGTACAGGGTAAATCCGTAGTACCACATCTTTTCATAAATCCACGATAAACACCGACGTGGTATCTAACGTCTATAAACAAACACGCAGCACGTAGGGGAACTCTCATTTCACACTTCCCGCAAACGTGGCTTCATTTTGACGTCACACGCAATATCGACGACCGCATGAACTGCTATCGACTTTCGTTAGCGTTCGATACACGACTCTCACAAGATTTCTAGCACGCGTGTCGGGGATTTGTAAAAGCTCGTCATCCTGAAATGTTTTATTATAATTACTATTATAATTAACGTCACATAATAATTAATCGACGGATAATGCTTTCGTATAGCAGTGCTCTCTCAGGGAGCATGTTGTTATCATCAATAATTTACAAATTAAGCGTGAAACACGCTCGTATTATAATTTGCAGTATGTCGTTTCAAGGCTTCATCATTGAAGGTCAATTAATAGTGCATCAAGGATATAGCGTGTCAAGACATAATAAGGAGACAAAGTGCTAGCATAATGAATAACATTGGCATTTCTGGCGCTGAAAAATAGAGGTTCGCATCTCGCTGCTCGCAGATTTTTGTTTTACGTTAGCGCTGTTGTCACATTATGGGACTTTCTTATGATTGTAACGGAAGTATGTTCTGCAATCTTCGATGTTATTCACGTTTTCGCCTGATCAGAGAACAAAGGATGAAATAAACATTTAGCGATTTCTGACCGCGTGGTTAGGCAGCGACCTAAGAGGACAGCTTAAATTACTATGATTGAAACGGACAGCAATAAAAGTCATATACTTCCTTCTTGCGAATATATGGCTTTTTATTTCAGAATAGGAGGCGATTTCAAAATGCGTGGCCGGTTGATGTGGCCGAGTGATTCTAGGCGCTACAGCCTGGAACCGCGCGACCGCTACGGTCGCAGGTTCGAATCCTGCCTCGGGCATGGGTGTGTGTGATGTCCTTAGGTTAGTTAGGTTTAAGTAGTTCTAAGTTCTAGGGGACTGATGACCTCAAAAGTTAAGTCCCATAGTGCTCAGAGCCATTTGAACCGAATGCGTGGTTAAGGAGGAATCCAAGAGGACAGCTTAAATTGCTGTGAGTGAATCGAACGGCAATAACATTCATATTCTTTCCTGTCACCAAGTCGACAGCAGACCATTCGGTTGTCGATATTGCACGAGACGTCAAAATGATGTCACGTTTGGAGGAATTGTTGTGAAATAAGTGTTACCTTCCTCCTCCTCCTCCTCCCCCCCCCCCCCCCCCCCAATAAACACGACCAGTCAAAGATAACTCGTATGTTACGAATCCATGCAACAGTAATATCAATGGGATAAATATTTGTTTGCGCAGAACAGATTTCTACGTAAACGCTCTGGAAAATTTGAATGTCTGTACATTCTTAGCAGAATAATCTAGTTCTGAAATACTGCTGGTTTTGTACTCGGGTCTCATATCCATCTTAATAATCTGCATTCAGTATTTGGGATGGCTTTGACTTAAAATTATGAAGAGGTGAATGCAAGGGAATTTCACTTGTTTGCAAAAAGTTTGACACGTCACTGTCTCTGCTGCAACAAATCGTGTTGTGGTGGAATTGTTAGATTATAGTCAGCGTGAAATTTGGAGCTATGACATGCAGCAAACTGGCTACTTTCAGACACAGAAGTACTTTCAGGGACAAAATTCTTCCGGTTTGCTTTCTGGTATCATGTATTCAATATTAATCCACCCTTCGGGAAACTAAAGTATTAATTACAAATACTTATTCTCCAAGTCAAATGAACTAGTATTCATCATCTTGATCAGTTACCAGCCCCAGGCTGGATGTGTTTGGAACGTAAGCCTCGCACCTAGTGCTGTTTCCCCACCATCTTTCTGTGCTCACTCCGGTCCAGTTCTGCCTCGTTTTCTTGAACACACTCCTCCACACCTTTCAGCTATCTGTCCCTTAGTTTTCCTCTTGGACATTTACTTCACATCTCTATGTTATGTATCTTCTTGGGAATCGTCTTGTTTTCCTTGCTCTTTAAGTGTCTGTATCATCCTAGCTTTGACGTTTCTGTCCTGTTCTGCAAGGGTCCCGCTTCCATTATTTCACTCATCTTCTCATTCCTCATTCCGTTTCTCTTTGTTACTCCTACCTTACTCCGAGGAACTTCATCTCACATGCCTACAAGCTGCTTACACATCTCTTTTTTCATTACCCATGTCTCAGATGCATAGGTCAGTATTGGAATGTAGTAACTCCTGTACATTGATTTTTTGCTTTTTGTGGGACGTCTTTGTCCGAAACCAGACTCCTAACACTTCGCAGGAATACTTCTGCCTGTCCAGCACATTCACTGATCCTTTTCTTATTTCGTCCATTTGCATCTGTCACACTTCCAAAGTACTTGACACTTTCCATCTTCTTCAATTGTTTGCCTCCAATTCTTTTACCGCTAGTCTCTTTCTTTCTGGCTATACCACTATTTTAGTTTCCTCTTGCGAGTATCTTAAAATAGGTACTATGCTTTATGCAATCCGTCTTCAGGTTACAAGTGGTTCATCGGGACCATTCGACCGCCGTTTTATCCTCAGCTGAGGATGCGGATGGGAGGGACGTGTGGTCAGCACACCAGTCTCCCGGTCGTTATGATGGTTTTCTTTGACCAGAGCCGCTACTATTCGGCCGAGTAGCTCCTCAATTGGCCTCAAGAGGCTGAGTGCACCCCGAAAAATGGCAACAGTGCATGGCAGTCCGGATGGTCACCCATCCAAGTGCCGGCCACGCCCGACAGCGCTTAAATTCGGTGATCTGACGGGAATCTGTGTATCCACTGTGGCAAGGCCGTTGCCCTACTATGCTTTAAGGATCTATATATTCTGACGGTAATGACTCGGACTGTAATATATAAATCTTACCTGCTGCTGAGAATTGTTTGAAATGCGTGTGCATTCGGCAGAATGACTGGCAGCGCACTCTAAACTAACAATATTATGTAGCAGTTATTAGTAAACACACTGAGGTGACAAAAGTCATGGGAAAACTGCTAACATGGTGTCGAATCTTGTTTTGCCCGGCGCAGTGCAGTGAGTCGACGTCGCATGAACTCAACAAGTCGTTGTCCCCTACAGAGATTTTGAGCCCTGCTGTGTCTATCATCCCCCATAACTATCAAAGTGTTGCCGGTGCAGGTTGTTGTGGGCGAACTGACCTCTCGATTATTCATGTCGGGATTCATGTGGGGCAACATGGGTGGCCAAATCGCTCGAATTGTCCACAACGTTATTCAAACTAATTGTGGACATTTGCGGACCAGTGACAGGGGGCCTTGTCATCCATAAAATTTCCATCGTTGTTTGGGATCATAAAGTCCATGAAGGGCTGAATATGGCCTCCAAGTAGCAGAACATAACCTTTTACAGTAACTGAAGGGTCCCATGTAATGTAAACACAACACACACCGTTATGGAGCCGCCATCAGCTTCCACAGTGCTTTGTTGTCTATCTGGGTCCATGACTTCGTGGGGTATGCGCTACACTCGAACCCTACCATCAGCCCTTACTACTGAAATCTGGACCCATCTGACTGATATGGTCGCGACCCCAGGAGAGGCGCTGCTGCCGTAGTCCATTAACGCCAAATTTCAACGTCGTTCGCCGTACGTCCCACATTGATATCTGCTGTTGTTTGATGCAGTCTTGACGTAGGTCGTCGCCTATTGCGTTGACTGTGGTGAGAGATAATGCCTGAATTCTCGGCACACCCTTGACACTGTAGATCTCGGTATATCGAATTCCCTAACGATTTCCGAAATGGAATGGCCCATGCGTCTAGTCCAACTATCATTTCGCGTTCAGAGTCTGTTAATGCGACCATGATCACGTCGAAAATCTTTTCACATGAATCACCTGATTACAAATGACAGATGCGCAAAACTATAGACCTATATCTCTGACGTCGATCTGTTGTAGAATTTTAGAACATGTTTATTGCTCGAGTATCATGTCGTTTTTGGAAACCCAGAATCTACTATGTAGGAATCAACATGGATTTCGGAAACAGCGATCGTGTGAGACCCAACTCGCTTTATTTGTTCATGAGACCCAGAAAATATTAGATACAGGCTCCCAGGTAGATGCTATTTTTCTTGACTTCCGGGGGTTGGGTTGGGTTGTTTGGGGAAGGAGACCAGACAGCGAGGTCATCAGTCTCATCGGATTAGGGAAGGATGGGGAAGGAAGTCGGCCATGCCCTTTCAAAGGAACCATCCCGGCATTTGCCTGGAGCGATTTAGGGAAATCACGGAAAACCTAAATCAGGATGGCCGGACGCGGGATTGAACCGTCGTCCTCCCGAATGCGAGTCCAGTGTCTAACCACTGCGCCAACTCGCTCGGTTTGACTTCCGGAAGGCGTTCGATACAATTCCGCACTGTCGCCTGATAAACAAAGTAAGAGCCTACGGATTATCAGATCAGCTGTGTGGCTGGATTGAAGAGTTTTTAGCAAACAGAACACAGCATGTTGTTATCAATGGAGAGACGTCTACAGACGTTAAAGTAACCTCTGGCGTGCCACAGGGGAGTGTTATGGGACCATTGCTTTTCACAATATACACTCCTGGAAATGGAAAAAAGAACACATTGACACCGGTGTGTCAGACCCACCATACTTGCTCCGGACACTGCGAGAGGGCTGTACAAGCAATGATCACACGCACGGCACAGCGGACACACCAGGAACCGCGGTGTTGGCCGTCGAATGGCGCTAGCTGCGCAGCATTTGTGCACCGCCGCCGTCAGTGTCAGCCAGTTTGCCGTGGCATACGGAGCTCCATCGCAGTCTTTAACACTGGTAGCATGCCGCGACAGCGTGGACGTGAACCGTATGTGCAGTTGACGGACTTTGAGCGAGGGCGTATAGTGGGCATGCGGGAGGCCGGGTGGACGTACCGCCGAATTGCTCAACACGTGGGGCGTGAGGTCTCCACAGTACATCGATGTTGTCGCCAGTGGTCGGCGGAAGGTGCACGTGCCCGTCGACCTGGGACCGGACCGCAGCGACGCACGGATGCACGCCAAGACCGTAGGATCCTACGCAGTGCCGTAGGGGACCGCACCGCCACTTCCCAGCAAATTAGGGACACTGTTGCTCCTGGGGTATCGGCGAGGACCATTCGCAACCGTCTCCATGAAGCTGGGCTACGGTCCCGCACACCGATAGGCCGTCTTCCGCTCACGCCCCAACATCGTGCAACCCGCCTCCAGTGGTGTCGCGACAGGCGTGAATGGAGGGACGAATGGAGACGTGTCGTCTTCAGCGATGAGAGTCGCTTCTGCCTTGGTGCCAATGATGGTCGTATGCGTATTTGGCGCCGTGCAGGTGAGCGCCACAATCAGGACTGCATACGACCGAGGCACACAGGGCCAACACCCGGCATCATGGTGTGGGGAGCGATCTCCTACACTGGCCGTACACCACTGGTGATCGTCGAGGGGACACTGAATAGTGCACGGTACATCCAAACCGTCATCGAACCCATCGTTCTACCATTCCTAGACCGGCAAGGGAACTTGCTGTTCCAACAGGACAATGCACGTCCGCATGTATCCCGTGCCACCCAACGTGCTCTAGAAGGTGTAAGTCAACTACCCTGGCCAGCAAGATCTCCGGATCTGTCCCCCATTGAGCATGTTTGGGACTGGATGAAGCGTCGTCTCACACGGTCTGCACGTCCAGCACGAACGCTGGTCCAACTGAGGCGCCAGGTGGAAATGGCATGGCAAGCCGTTCCACAGGACTACATCCAGCATCTCTACGATCGTCTCCATGGGAGAATAGCAGCCTGCATTGCTGCGAAAGGTGGATATACACTGTACTAGTGCCGACATTGTGCATGCTCTGTTGCCTGTGTCTATGTGCCTGTGGTTCTGTCAGTGTGATCATGTGATGTATCTGACCCCAGGAATGTGTCAATAAAGTTTCCCCTTCCTGGGACAATGAATTCACGGTGTTCTTATTTCAATTTTCAGGAGTGTATATAAATGACCTAGTAGATAGTGTCGGAAGTTCCATGCGGCTTTTCGCGGATGATGCTGTAGTATACAGAGAAGTTGCAGCATTAGAAAATTGTAGCGAAATGCAGGAAGATCTGCAGCGGATAGGCACTTGGTGCAGGGAGTGGCAACTGTCCCTTAACATAGACAAATGTAATGTATTGCGAATACAAAGAAAGAAGGATCCTTTATTATATGATTATATGATAGCGGAACAAACACTGGTAGCAGTTACTTCTGTAAAATATCTGGGAGTATGCGTGCGGAACGATTTGAAGTGGAATGATCATATAAAATTAATTGTTGGTAAGGCGGGTACCAGGTTGAGATTCATTGGGAGAGTGCTTAGAAAATGTAGTCCATCAACAAAGGAGGTGGCTTACAAAACACTTGTTCGACCTATACTTGAATATTGCTCATCAGTGTGGGATCCGTACCAGATCGGTTTGACGGAGGAGATAGAGAAGATCCAAAGAAGAGCGGCGCGTTTCGTCACAGGGTTATTTGGTAACCGTGATAGCGTTACGGAGATGTTTAATAAACTCAAGTGGCAGACTCTGCAAGAGAGGCGCTCTGCATCGCGGTGTAGATTGCTCGCCAGGTTTCGAGAGGGTGCGTTTCTGGATGAGGTATCGAATATATTACTTCCCCCTACTTATACCTCCCGAGGAGATCACGAATGTAAAATTAGAGAGATTAGAGCGCGCACGGAGGCTTGCAGACAGTCGTTCTTCCCGCGAACCATACGCGACTGGAACAGGAAAGGGAGGTAATGACAGTGGCACGTAAAGTGCCCTCCGCCACACACCGTTGGGTGGCTTGCGGAGTATAAATGTAGATGTAGATATAGATGTAGCACTGCCCTTTTGTACCTTGTGAACGCGATTCTACTGCCATCTGTGTATGTGTAGATCGCTACCCCATGACAAAATGGTTCAAATGGTTCTGAGCACTATGGGGCTTAACATCTGAGGTCATCAGTCCCCTAGAACTTAGAACTTCTTAAACCTAACTAACCTAAGGACATCACACACATCCATGCCCGAGGCAGGATTCGAACCTGCGACCGTAGCGGTCGCGCTGTTCCAGACTGAAGCGCTTAGAACCGCTCGGCCACACAGGCCGACTATCCCATGACATTTGTCACCTCAGTGTATGTGATCGTATAGTCATATAAATCAGCCGTCCGATATTGAGTGTTTCTTATACTGTCCCTAGGTATTTTTCACCACTAGTATGATAGCCACAATTAGACTTCTCCGTACTTACCTACGAAAAGCAAATTTTCTACCTTCGACGTATTTCGATTTGGATTCGTAGCACAACAATTATTGGTTCAAATGGCTCTGAGCACTATGGGACTTAACGTCTGAGGTCATCAGTCCCCTAGAACTTAGAACTACTGAAACCTAACTAACCTAAGGACATCACACACATCCAAGCTCGAAGCAGGATTCGAACCAGCTACAGTAGTGGTCGCGCGGTTCCAGACTGTAGCGCCTAGAACCGCTCTGCCACCCCGGCCGGCCAGCAGTTATTCACCATTGCTGTTACTAGAGAACGACTGTATTAGACTAGGTCAAGTAACAGTAATATTAAAATTTTCGGTCTTAGCACAAAATGCAAACAAACACAGATATACTGAAGGGACGTGAAATTTCCGCTTTGATGTCGGATCCATGAAAAGTGCGCTAATGCTCAGAGCATATATACTCCTACTCTTCGTGTGAATTAATTTTACACAATAAACTACGTAGCAGCGTGTCAAGAGAGACGATGTTTTTCTTAGAGGACATTAATGCTTTGAAATGACACCGAGATATTCGGGAAAGATGTTCCTAGGATGCCGTAAAACTGTTGAAATTATGTATCCTTCTGTTTTTAAGTTTAACATTTTTGTATCTTTGTATACTGTTCGCGAATATTTTTGTCTCCAGGTACAGATTCACACATTTTATGGAGTATCTCAAAATTTTTGTTGCTAAACAGGTGGTCAGATTCAAAACTTGAAGGTAAGAAACGGACATGGTATGCCAGATGGGACTGAAGACATTCGCGTATTCCTTCCAACACATAATCGGGCGGTAGCAGTGGGATTAGAGATAGCGTGTTCGAATCCTGTTTCGAGGTAAAAGTTTTCATAGCTAGAGCCTGGTCGCGTTTTCATAACTAGAATTTGGACGCGTAAAATTCCTTATCACCTGACTTTTCTCCTGTCTCGACGTAGCCGACGTGTTATTTCGGATGAAGAAATGTTAGTGGTAGCTGTCAGGCAGCTGTCATCTTGTTTTTATCTTGTTTTCAAGTGTGAGAACGTTTCATAAATGTTTGCGTAACGTGTATCCGAGGCAGGGCAGGGGTACCAGATCGGTATTTAGTCGGATGTGGGAAATCGTCTGAGGCTGCGCTCACAATGACACCGGTGGATTCCGACGACGACCGACGTCGTCCGGATACGGCCGATGTTTTCAAGTCAGGACGCCACTACGTGTACCGTCATAATGCAGCCGATCTCACCGCCCGAACGTACAGACTTCTGGCGAAGGAGGGTGATATTATAAACGTTTTGTTTTCTTCGGTCAAATCGGCCGAAGTTCTAACACACGAAGCATGAACTATGACAAGCTGATAAGTTAGTCCAAGAAAGGAGTGTGTGGAATTAAGAGGATAAAAAATTTCGCAGTCGGAATAGCAGTTCGGAGGCTACAGAACGAAAGCAACTTTATTGGAAACGAAACGCAGGCAAAATCTTCATCGTAAATTTTAGGAGTAAATCATAACGTCAAAAATAATTTGTCCGAGTGAGAAGGGTGGTATATATTACGCTTGAAGTCACAACAGTAGATCTTTTTTGCTTTCTGGTAGTTGGGCATTAGCTGTCTACAAATTATTGTTACTGCTTACTGACTCTTTTAAGCCAGTAGGGTGGTGATTTTTATACGAGGTGGTTTGAAAATGTGGTGCACCTACGGTTTTTACCACTTTTCAATGATTTATGTGTTCAGAGAATCCCAGTCTGAAATTAATGTTTGTCTTTCACACGCACGCTGAATGACAGTCATTACAGATTAACAAATGTACGTCTATTTTGATTAATTTATTTGAAGTTATGCAGAGTGTTCGTAATCTTCCTTTCCAATGCCGGCACGAATCGTCTCGTGTATGTAACAGAACACATATCTCTTCATTTCACGTGTCATATATTTGTAAAACTTGTTTTGTTAAGCCAGTAACTGAGGAAGGAATATCAGGACTCGTTATTTTTTGATCGAAACACATATAGTTCAGCTGACACATGCATTCAGCGTCTTTCTAATAGCAAAAGCCGCAATACAGCACTCGCGTCTAAGTACAGAGGCGTGGTGGGATTCATCACGTCCATGGAGGTTAACATTTATTCTAAGCTCCTTAACAGAACAGATTACAACCCAACCTCCCTGATCCCTCCAAAAACTGACGAAGATTGGACATGCTATGACCAAGCTGTCGGCCGATGTTATCGGGCGACCTCGCGACGGCGCATGGAGTTCGTTGTCAGTGCTAGTGAGAACGCAGTGTAGAAACTGCGCAGATTCGATCCTTAGTTGCGGCACCTTGCCGTGTCGCGAAAGCTGGCGCTTTAACGCACTCCGCATGACGCTGACGCGTACTGGCTCGGCTCGTGCCTAGC
The DNA here is from genome assembly GCF_021461385.2 of Schistocerca piceifrons. NCBI lineage: Eukaryota > Metazoa > Arthropoda > Insecta > Orthoptera > Acrididae > Schistocerca > Schistocerca piceifrons. Next base: position 284,788,893 of record NC_060142.1, on the reverse strand, counting down.
CAGCTCAGGCCGACGAGTAGTGCATTCACATTGCGTGCCGCGCCGAGCCGGGACGGCGAAATGGGGGAAAATCCACTTCTCCGATTTTCATGTTTCAAAAATTCTTAGCAGTATATAAGACTTCGCCACATCGTTTTATGAACTTATTTTTTCCTAAAAAGCGTTACTTACGTCGTGAAAAAAGAAAAAGTCTACTTTTCGTTTCGCGTGATTTCTTAGTTTCGTAACGCTTCCCAACCGATTTTGAAGAAAGTATGCGGCTAAAGAATCTGATTTTTGTACACGTGGTAGTGCAACATCTTAGCTTCGTATTGAATCATTTATCTTTCCATATTTCTTAACAGTCATTGTGAAATGATGCTATTTGTCAACGTTGTGCACTTGATTTACAAATCTTGTAGTGAAAAAGTTATGTAGCGGGTAGCTTACTGTTAGATCCGTTTTAGACCATACATTGTTGGGAATGAAATGTAGCTAAAAGTACCAAAAAGTTTTTGAAATGATAATGATACTGATATCTGTCTCTGGTCTCAAGTAATGCGAGCTATTCAGTGGCGGCAGTGCCGCGTCCGCAAGCCACGGAGTTCGCGCGGTTACAGCTTGGTTTAGTGTAGTCATATAATGCAGCACAGATAAAAACTAATTACTAGTGGTCAGCGCAGACCTAGTGCCGGCCCCTCTTATTATTTTAATGGCCTCATTCTCTAGATAAATCCAAATGTATAAGAATTGTTCCCTCGGCTACTGGACAATCATCTGCTATGCTTTTATAATTGGCCACACGTTGCATCACAAAAGACAAACAATTATTTGTCATCAACATCCTACAATTAGTATGATGTACATTTCGTATGTACAAAATGAGATAGACAGGAAGTGCAAAATGGCTAAGCAGGGATGGCTAGAGGACAAATGTAAGGATGTAGAGGCTTATCTCACTAGGGGTAAGATAGATACTGCCTACAGGAAAATTAGAGAGACCTTTGGAGATAAGAGAACCACATGTATGAACATCAAGAGCTCAGATGGAAACCCAGTTCTAAGCAAAGAAGGGAAAGCAGAAAGGTGGAAGGAGTATATAGAGGGTCTATACAAGGGCGATGCACTTGAGGACAATATTATGGAAATGGAAGAGGATGTAGATGAAGATGAAATGGGAGATACGATACTGCGTGAAGAGTTTGACAGAGCACTGAAGGACCTGAGTCGAAACAAGGCCCCCGGAGTAGACAACATTCCATTGGAACTACTGACGGCCTTGGGAGAGCCAGTCCTGACAAAACTCTACCATCTGGTGAGCAAGATGTATGAAACAGGCGAAATACCCTCAGACTTCAAAATGAATATAATAATTCCAGTCCCAAAGAAAGCAGGTGTTGACAGATGTGAAAATTACCGAACAATCAGTTTAATAAGCCACAGCTGCAAAGTACTAACACGAATTCTTTACAGACGAATGGAAAAACTAGTAGAAGCCGACCTCGGGGAAGATGAGTTTGGATTCCGTAGAAATACTGGAACACGTGAGGCAATACTGACCTTAAGACTTATCTTAGAAGAAAGATTAAGGAAAGGCAAACCTACGTTTCTAGCTTTTGTAGACTTAGAGAAAGCTTTTGACAATGTTGACTGGAATACTCTCTTTCAAATTCTAAAAGTGGCAGGGGTAAAATACAGGGAGCGAAAGGCTATTTACAACTTGTACAGAAACCAGATGGCAGTTATAAGTGTCGAGGGACATGAAAGGGAAGCAGTGGTTGGGAAGGGAGTAAGACAGGGTTGTTGCCTCTCCCCGATGTTATTCAATCTCTATATTGAGCAAGCAGTAAAGGAAACAAAAGAAAAATTTGGAGTAGGTATTAAAATCCATGGAGAAGAAATAAAAACTTTGAGGTTCGCCGATGACATTGTAATTCTGTCAGAGACAGCAAAGGACTTGGAAGAGCAGTTGAACGGAATGGACAGTGTCTTGAAAGGAGGATATAAGATGAACATCAACAAAAGCAAAACGAGGATAATGGAATGTAGTCGAGTTAAGTCGGGTGATGCTGAGGGTATTAGATTAGGAAATGAGACACTTAAAGTAGTAAAGGAGTTTTGCTATTTGGGGAGCAAAATAACTGATGATGGACGAAGTAGAGAGGATATAAAATGTAGACTGGCAATGGCAAGGAAAGCGTTTCTGAAGAAGAGAAATTTGTTAACATCGAGTATAGATTTAAGTGTCAGGAAGTCGTTTCTGAAAGTATTTGTATGGAGTGTAGCCATGTATGGAAGTGAAACATGGACGATAAATAGTTTGGACAAGAAGAGAATAGAAGCTTTCGAAATGTGGTGCTACAGAAGAATGCTGAAGATTAGATGGGTAGATCACATAACTAAGGAGGAGGTATTGAATAGGATTGGGGAGAAGAGAAGTTTGTGGCACAACTTGACCAGAAGAAGGGATCGGTTGGTAGGACATGTTCTGAGGCATCAAGGGATCACCAATTTAGTATTGGAGGGCAGCGTGGAGGGTAAAAATCGTAGGGGGAGACCAAGAGATGAATACACTAAGCAGATTCAGAAGGATGTAGGTTGCAGTAGGTACTGGGAGATGAAGAAGCTTGCACAGGATAGAGTAGCATGGAGAGCTGCATCAAACCAGTCTCAGGACTGAAGACCACAACAACAACAACAACATTTCGTATTTCGAACTAAAAGATAACTGAAGCGCAATTCTGTAGTCTCGTTGTCTACTTTGGCAGGAAAAATAATGGAGAGTTAATGAAACTACTATAGATCGGCACAGATGTGCGTTTCATTGTTCTTCATTGTTTTTTTTTCTTCCTTGGGGGGGCTGCGCTGCACTGTCAAGGTAATCCCCACTCTTTGGCTAAATGGCTGGCGGGAGGCCAAATAAATAAATTTAAAAGATCCCCACCCTTCGACAGCTGACAAGCAAGTCAGTAGAAAACGCAGCTGCAGTCAACAGTTGCTCGCCTTTAGCTAGTCTGTGCTGTCGTGTAGAACAATGTCTTCACTCTTTTATTGGTATTGTTTTGACTCTGCAGTAACTCGTCGAGTTTTGAAGTACAGAAGAACTAGGAGGTTATGGATTCATCCCATAAATAGCGACAGACATTTAGGAGAGTTTTTTTCTTTATATGAAGAACTTAAAAACTATCCTGAAAAATTTTATTCAAATTACAGAATGAATCATAATACATTTCAGTATGTGCTGCAGAACATTCAAGACAAAATTTCTAAACAGAACACAAATTTTCGCCGAAGTATAACAGCAGAAGAAAAATTGTGTATAACGATAAGGTAAGATTCGTTAGTACACACTTTTTGGTTTGCAGTAGAACTTTGTACAGCATTCACTACCTCCAATTAATTGTAGTCATGCTTTTGTATTTTAAATTTCACAAACGCTAACCTCTGAGGGGAAGAGTGTTTATGAGACTCCTGAGAATCATTAGGAAGTAATTAGCTTCGTCATTTTGGGTAATGTCTTGCTGTGCCTTCAACGAAGAATTGCAGAAATACTCCTTCAGAATTTTCCAACTATTTTCTTCTTTTTTCTTCATGATGCAGCGCTTGGCAGTGGTAATGGTTCATCATGTGGAGCCGCTGATGACCTCACAGAATTCTTTTCATTTCCTTGTAAGATAGACAGATTGATAGGCGAAGAGTTTTGAGATAATGCTCTTTGACTCAGTGGTTCTATTTCCACTGATAAGGAACTGCCACAGCATGACTTTACAATGCATTATCATCTGGTAGGGACACATTTCTGTCCCTCAGTGACACTCATATCTGTGTCCGTTTACAAGTAAATGCGAACTATTCAGTGGCGGCAATGCCGCGATCGCTGGCAAGCTATTGTTGTAAATGCATGTAAATACGGTAGATTAAATAAATGAAATAAAAGTAATTTCGCATGTATCATTACAATAAACGTAATTTTTCCTCACTGATTGTGAAATGTGAGGTAATATCTTAAAATAAAAGACATGTGCAGTCACACTTGTGATGAAAGCAGCCGGCCGGTGTGGCCGTGCGGTTAAAGGCACTTCAGTCTGGAACCGCGTGACCGCTACGGTCGCAGGTTCGAATCCTGCCTCGGGCATGGATGTGTGTGATGTCCTTAGGTTAGTTAGGTTTAATTAGTTCTAAGTTCTAGGCGACTGATGACCTCAGAAGTTAAGTCGCATGGTGCTCAGAGCCATTTGAACCATTTTTGATGAAAGCAGAAGGGAGACGTGTGATGCGTGTACTGCAGAGACGTGTGATGCGTGTACTGCTCCACAGGCTCGCGCCTGCGGTCGGCTCGCGCCGGCAATATTAAATACTCGGGATGTCGCCGGCTCGGCTCCGGGAGGCTCACGCCGTGTCGGCGCGGTCCGGCCGCCAGTGTGAACACCGCAGTTCAAACCCATGTGTTTGATACCGAAGCGGGCGGCGGCCCGGCCAGGCTCGGCTCGGCCCGGCCGGCAGTGTGAACGCGGCCTAAGACTTTACGCCAGTGCCCTGGATTAAATTCCGAAACCCTCCGCAATGACTCATGCATGAGTCAGGCATGATGGTGATCCGTTAAGAATGGCGGCTTCCCTTGATGCTATTCAAGAGCAGTAAGTTGTGTGCCGGCATCGTGTTTCACCTTCTCACTCCCCTACCGTTACCGTCAACTACACAAACACGACGCTACGCACTACATACACACTCATTATAGCGGATGGTTATAATCAAAGTGCAGCTGTTCCGGAGGTCCAGTGTGGGCTGTAATTATCGTTTGGTAGCGGATCTTGGTAGATATGTTAATGTGTTAATATGGAACCGATTTACCGTGGAAAAAAATAGCTCCAGATTTGGCCACCAGGTGTAAAATGCGGTACTGTACAGAATCTCGTCGACGTCACTGGTGCTCATATTGAGCAAACAATGTAAGCCGCGGATAACAATAAGACAACAATACGCCCACGTCCGTTTCCCAATAAATTACACACAGAAATATTTCTGTACGTCTTTCTAGCATTTGTAGCTGGAGCATTATCGCCTTAGAATACCTGCCAAGTTTCTCTGCCATAATTACAACCCACACGAGACGTACGTGAGTAGCTGCATTCTAATTATACCCACCCGCTAGTTATCTGCACTAGGCAGCTAGACGGAAGACACGTGACGCGCGAACCGAGCAGCTGGTATCAACTAGGAAGTCTGGCAACAGCCTCAGTCCAGGGTTACAAGAAATAAGATACCGTGTCATGAAGCCACTTCCTGTACGGTCCATGAAATATGATTTACATACACAATAAGCTATTTAACAGACGCCATTGTTAATGCACGGGTTTGTGTTAGCTGTTATGTTGTAGCGTAATTCTCTCTGTGTTTCATCTTTAATTCAAAATAGTACTCATACGTCGTAGAACCTGACCATATTTGACATTTTCTGAAAAATACCTTTGTATGAGAAGTAGTAGAACTGACTGTACCGAGCGAGGTGGCGCAGTGGTTAGACACTGGACTCGCATTCGGGAGGACGACGGTTCAATCCCGCGTCCGGCCATCCTGATTTAGGTTTTCCGTGATTTCCCTAAATCGCTCCAGGCAAATGCCGGGATGGTTCCTTTCAAAGGGCACGGCCGACTTCCTTCCCCGTCCTTCCCTAATCCGATGAGACCGATGACCTCGCTGTCTGGTCTCCTTCCCCAAAACAACCAGCCAACCAACTGACTGTAAATGAACAATGAATAATGAAAGAAAAATGGATTTCACACTTTCCATACACACGATGGAGAAGAACAAACCACACTAATCAACAAGGTCACCCAAAGGTCCGTCAAAATTTGAAAGTGCACTAATTCAGAAATAGTGTACGTTGAGAGGTAAAAATTGACACACGTGTGTGAAATGACACGGGATTTTACTGAAACCCAAAACGAGTGCAAAAACTGGCCAAAAGATGGCGTTGGATAGCAACACGTGTGTGATGTCACATGAAAATCGTGTGTAAATCGAGCTACGGTGAGAGATGGAGTTAGATCATCCCTAACCTGGCTGATAAAGACTTGCTGGAAGGACGACTTTTATGCAGAATGGCGTTCCATCCCATATTGTTACACGTGTGAAAGATCTCTTGCGCACGTCGTTTGTTGAGGTTCACTTGCTGATCCGCCACGTCCGCCATGACCTTCCAGGTCTCCAGACCTCTGTCCGCGTGATTATCGGTCTGACATCATTAGGGATGCTAAAAAGACAACATCCGACGGCAATTTCTCACCAAACGATACGTGGTGGAAGGTACTTCTGGTACCACTAACTGATTTCACCCCCCCCCCCCCCCCCCCTATCTACCCTGTTCCACTCCGGAATGACGCGTGGGAAGAATGATCTCGGTAAGCCCCTGTTTTGGCTCTAATTCCTCGAATATTCTCGCCGTGGTCATTACTCGAGATGTGTATACGAGGAAGTAATACGTTGTCCGTCTCTTCCCGGAACGAGCTATTTCGAAATTTCAATAACAAACCTCTCCGAGATGCACAACATTTATGGTGCGTTTTTCATCCCTAACTTATTCTGTACAGGTCACTTCCACACATCCTGCTTCTTTGAGCTGTCAAAACCATGCCTCAACATGTCCCCCCCCCCTCCTCCCCCTTCCTAACACCCCCGCAAGCATTCTCCTGCCATGGCAGCTAGTGAATTCTTCTTTCCTCAGATCGACAAGCTCTTGCGTGGCAGCCATTTTCAGAGGGTCGAACCGATTATTTTCGAGGTGAATCTTTTCCTGAAAAGCGAAGTTGACTTTTTAGAAGACGATAAACATTTAAAATATGGAGACACATTTGTGTGATACATTTTATATGTGGACCTCGTAAGGACCGAAACAGTTGACTGTAATACCTAATGCTTTGAAGAAGATGATGACATTTTATACAAAGCTGAACAATAACGAAAGTGTAGAACACGCAGCGAGAAAGACAAGACGATTCAAACATTTTTATTGCGTCTTATGGCGAGATATTAAGGAGGAAAGAAGTAATTTATTAGCCGGTATGACGCGGATGAACTGTGTCACGGATATGCGACGAGGTACGCAACGCCCATGGCAACAATAAAACAATCCAAATACGTTCGACCACAATATAAACTGCAGCTCCTCAATGAATATCTCACACTTCGTTCTACAGTAATTCATTAAAAGACAGTGTAATGAAATCACTGTCTTTTATTCTACTATCTATCTTCATAAGGCAGTTGTACGTATGCCACTTAAAGAGTTATAAAACCAGTTCACGAAAATCTTTTAGCCATTGCAGTAATTAGTAGATTTTATTAGCTGCATGGTACCTTTACTGTACTAACAGCATTGCCTATACAAAATCAGTAATATCATCTTAACATGCACTGAGTGCATGAGTGGATGAACGTATTATTGTTATTATTATTATTATTATTATCATTTTCTTGGTAATTGTATTCGGTCATTTTCAAAAAAATGGTTCAAATGGCTCTGAGCACTATGGGACTTAACTTCTAAGGTCATCAGTCCCCTAGAACTTAGAACTACTTAAACCTAACTAACCTAAGGACGTCACACACAACCATGCCCGAGGCAGGATTCGAACCTGCGACCGTAGCGGTCGCGCGTTTCCAAACTGTAGCGCCTAGTACCGCGCGGCCACCCAGGCCGGCTTCGGTCATTTTGCTATGTTTTGTGGAAACTGTATCAAGGAAATTTCCTTCTCCAGCCTTCCGCTTCTCATGTCAAAAAGAATGAGTTCATCTCTTGCTTAAAATTGTGATATCACGCAAAAGTAAGGTTCCGTAACAGTACGTGTTTGTAGAATTTGCGTTGTTACACGGCGTTTGGTAGTTATAGACCGCTCTTGGCCTCAGCATTTGGTTAAGCAGGACACGTTGCTTGCAAGTACCGATGGTCACGTAGCAGTTTCTGTAACTAAGATCTCCGCCACCTCTTTCGTCGTTGGGAAATGCGTGTCGCATTGTAGTATGGAAAATGTGGGAAACACGATCACCATCGCCAAAATTCCTCGTCACAACCTATTTTTTTATCGAGGTGATAATTAGAACTTTATGACCCCCCTTTCGCATACGGGACGTGGCTAATTTCAATGTTAAAAGTTGGAACTTCATAGGACACTTTTACTGTTAACACCTAAAGGCATAATATATGTAAAATATCCAGTGATGACTTAGATTCTTGACACACACACACGTCACACCGCATGAGCAATGGCTATGCGTGTTGCTCGTTGAGTCTTCCTGTTTGGCCGCTTCTCCACTGCTGTTGGTTACTGTTCTTTCCCGTATGGCAGTGAATCTCAGCCTTTTTTAGTTTGTGGCTCCGCTGACCAACTTTGTTCTTTCGGTGGTTTCCCCCCGTAGGACTCCTTGTAAAAATTGAAATAGTTAATAAAAAATGTTACAAATAAAATACCACTCTCTTCAATGCGACACCAGTGATTTCTCCTTCTCACACAACTTGTCAAATCTTGACACCGAATGAGATACACCTACTTTCATTTCCTTCTCCACACAAAGTCCCTTTCTCGCAAACATTGGAGGTTGCAAAAGGAATTAATAACTTCAGTGCTTTCTTGCTCATTCATGGAAACTCTTTTCTTACTGAATATCAAAATGTTGGCAATGTCATTGACGAAAATTTACTTTCAATGTAAAATCGGATGGAAGTTCTATCAACTCTGCCTCTTTTGTAATACTGAACTCAGATGAAGAATGATTACTGAAACCTATCACAGTTTTCAGGAAATTATTTTTCCAACTGGACATGAGATTCACATAAATATCCTTCAAGTGTAGACAAAATATCTGCGATAAGGTCTACCACATTGTCGTTTATAAAATGTTGAAAACATGGAAAGTAGGCCATTTCTGCTCCTTCGTTCATTTTTCTCTTCTAAAAAATATGGTTCTTTTTGAAGGCTGAAGCTTTGTCAATACGCTGAATGAAATGCGTTTCACTTTCTGGCAAAGACTTACTCCAGTGAGTGAAACTTCTCACATAAGTCACGTAAGTATGCTACATTTAACAGAAAATCAGTGCCTCGAAAAGCACTTAACATTAATATGATTTTCATCTTCTGGCTAAGAAAAGACTTCTCACTTAAGCTCAAAAATACGCGACAATACAGTTCCCCTAAAAAACCAATCTCCCTGAGGAAGAGTTTTGATAAAGTTCACCACATTTATCACAGTCTGCAGCACCCGATTTAGATCAACACTTAAATGTTGCGAAGCTAATGTTCTGTATGATACACATAGTATTAGAGCTTTGCTGCGGATAAGTGGTCTGTAACGCCCCGACCTGAACCGCGCACCATCAGCACACAAGCCAACACAGTGAGCCCAGTTAATCTATTCCTGTCATGAAGTTATTCACTATTCCGAACAAATCTTTGCCTGTCGTGCCCACATTTATTCCCTCACAAAAAAGATCTTCCATCATTTCATAACTTTTATTCATCAACAAATCACACATAGCAAATTAAATGAGCATCTCTATCGATGTCAATGGCCGCATCAAACAGCGAACCAAAATTCCTATCTCTACTTTTTCTATAATTTGTTCATGAAGATCCTCTCCTAAATCTAGAATTCTATGCCTAATTGTAGTGTCAGACAAAGGAATGGCCAAAAGCTGTTTTGCCGTGGACTCTCCAAGCATAATGAACCCCTTGTCAATAGCAGATGGTAGAATTAGTTGTTCCGCAATCGTATGGGCTCTTTCACACTTTTATGTTGAGTAAGTTACATTGTAAAACGCTATATATAACAGAAGTACTTTATTTAGAAAACGTTGACTTTTGTTCTTTCATTTGAATCAGTTCTCTAGAAAGAAAAATATTACGTTGGTTTGACCATGTCATTCTGATGAACACTTCCTAAATGAAGTCTCTGTATGTCCATCTTTTTAGAAATGGTTGCAGGACTCGGCTGCTCGATAGAGGATGTCAAATTAAATATCTTTCAGCCGTCAATTTTCAACCTTATTTTGTTTGGCAACCAGTTTCGGCGTTTTACTACGCCATCTTCTATCTTTATTATCGATTTCCTTGTTACACTCAGCAAAGTCTCACTTTCAATTACCACTTGACAAATTTAAAAACTTTTCCATGGTTTATCTCCTTTATGACAAAGCCAAAATAAAATAAAATGGAGAAACAGAACTACAACTTCAAGCAGCCAAGATCGCTGTGATGACCAGTTTCAGCAAATTACATTGCCATCATCAGATTTGTAGAGCATAGACAACATATTGAAACACAGTGGGATCAGAAGTAAAGGGGCGTAGTGTTTAATATCTTCTTTTTGATGTTCAACAAAATATGAAACACCCCAATAACCTGGCTGATGTTGATCCATCTATCTGGTGAAGGCGACGTACTTAGTCGAAACCGGTCAGCAGAATAAACGCAGTACAACGGCCTTGGTTGTTGAAATGAGTCTACCGGGGAACACTTGCATGTGGCATAAGAATAAGATAAGAATATTAACAAATTAAAATGAAGCTAGTATACTATAAACGATGAATGTCTCTAATTGGCTCGATAATGCGGATCGCTGACTGAGCGCGACCGCAGAGGCGCAGATACTGCTCCTGGTCTGAGGTTTACTGTTGGAGTAAGAGAGTAAGATCGCCCCCTAATTTGATAATGTCAAGCATATATTATAATAGAAACTGGTTGGAAACACAACAATCACTGCTGGTGAAAAGTGTCGTGCGCGATAGTTCAGCTTCGGGTTTATGACTGTATATGCAGGCTGGCCAACATCTAATCTGGTATTCGTCCGAGGCCAGATGTGTTGACAACAGGAATGAAATTTCGACAATTCTGTGAGGGAAAGACAATGGAGTAGGCAGTTTTTGTGGTGTGCTGTGTGAAGTCACCAAGTGTTAGATTAATTTAGGTATGTCAATATTGTTGAACTTTGAAGCAGAATTCTTCATGCAAGATGTTAAATAATTATGATTTTTTTTTTTTTTTGCCAGCGTGTTAGTATAGATGAGTTGGATGATTATTTGTAATTGTTGAGTAACTCCAGAATGTACGTAAACTGTTTTGATAAAAAAAGCTAGTTAGATATTTCAATTTTGTAATGCTTCTAAGCTTTGTTAACAGAGCTATATGTAATTTGATGATTTGCATTTATACTGGTTTAATGAGGTTAAGTAATACTTGGTGTTTAAATCTCGTTGTTTGTGTAATCAGTTGCGAGTAATGCAACTTCAATTGTCAGATGTTTTTGAAAAGCCATACTTAAGTTGCAATATAATTTTGCTAAAAAAAAAACTCAAGTGTTAGTAATTCACCATAATCAGTACCGCCTTCCTGTCCAGGTCATATAATTTTTGAAGAAGTTGGGTTTTCTTAAATGCTCTCGTTTAATCAGCCAAAAGAATTTCATGAGCACTTCAAAGTATCACGGCCAGCATTGCACACTGCTAAGCCTGTAGCTAGCGTTTACATTTTTTTTTTTTATCAGAGACCAGAATATATGGCGTTCCACTGTTGCTGCTCTAGAGGTAAGACAATTTAATTTATTTGTTATGTGCACAGGGACCAAAGTTATCAGCTTTGAACAGGGCCAGATGATTGAGTGCTTAAGGGGCTCAATGTATTTTGCACTGACTGTATTTCTTTATTGGTATTGGGAGTTGCATTGCCCAATCAGTTCGTGTAAAGTTTTGCTAACAGTAGCATAGAGTAAGCACACCACTTGCACTTACAACATGTAACACGACAATTCGATTTCAGTACTCATTCCACAGATCAGACGTTCATTCAACGTTATCGTAAAGTTTATTACTACATTTTTTTAAAGAACGTTACATTGTTTACAGTTGTGCATCTGTTTCTACATTAATCTAGATCGCTCCCTAACTTGAAAATGTCAAGCATATAACAGAAACTGGTTGGAAACATAACAATCACTGCTAATGCTAAGTGTCGTACGCGATAGTTCAGTTTCGGGTTTATGACTGCATACGCAGGCTGGCCAACATCTAATCTGGAATTCTTCCTAAGCTAGACGTGTTGACAACAGAAATGAAATTTCCGACGATTCTCTTGTTTGACAACTACGAAATCCGCGACGGCCCAGGCGGTCATTCACGGCGAACCACGGCTCCGCAGCGGACGATTGAATACCATTGCCGCAACACTTTCCCTGAGGAGCCAGTGTTCACACAGCTCGTATAGCTGGTCGCGATGATGACAACCTGCCTAGGAAGACACGCTGAAGTACAGAGTTCGCGCGTGCCTGTGCGTGGTGTCGATTATCTGTACGTGATCTGAGCGAGCGTTTACGGGTTATTTTTCTCTCTATCCTTTGGACGCGTAAAATGAACTCTATTAACACCCATCTGTTCAATGTAATAATACCAGATTGTAGCATATTAGTTACGGAAGAGAAGAATTACGGCAGAAACAGTTGTAAGGTGGTACCCGCCTAAATGGGGCATATATATAACGCAAAGTAATTGTAGCTGTGCATGTTACGCCCATATTTTCAGTGCCCACCTCGGCAGTGTCGTGGTTCAAAACCACCTGTAAACTCCAAACTAACAAAAATGTATTTTTTTGCACTGTTTCTGAATCGCCTGTAACCGATTCGTTTTCACGTACTACACTGCCGCATTCTTAACGGCACTGAAGACGAATTAAATTCAAAATAATATAAATATCTCAGAATGAGCTGACGCTTTCCTTTCTTTCGATTCACGGTAATACTTACGAGGAGAACACGGCAACTGCCACAACATGATTTTTTAGAAACTTTGTTCAGTAGACGATGGGTCAAAACAAACATACACATGTCTCGGCTTATACACAGATACTCGATCGTTAATGAAAAAACATCGGTCGAAGTTTTCAAGGTACTTCACGTACTTTTCATACTGAAGTCAGTGGCAGTTCTACACCGCACGTTCGAAATGATCACGGAAACGGTTAGTTCTCATGTTCCTGCACCTATTATCTTATTTTTTTCACCCGTGTCAGTTTTCGATATTAACTATAAACACGTGGGGCGGTAAATAAATAATGCAACACATTTTCTTTCTCAGCTAATTTCGGTTGATAATATGTTTTGGGACATCGTAGAATATTCCCACTACAGCCCCTATAGTTTCATGAAGTCCTGATAGGTGGCATCGCTGCACGTAGCCTTCAAAATGGCGTCTGTAACGGAGCTGTGTTCCAAGCACAGCGCTGTCATTGGATATCTTTTGGCGGAAAACTCATCGCCGAAACTCATAGGCGCTTGCAGAATGTCAAGGGAGACCTGGCAGTGAACAAAAGCATAGTGAATCGTTGGGGGAGGCGTGTTGAACAATCGCAAAAAGGTTGCGCATGTCTGTCCGATGTCCCTCCTGCTAGCCGGCCGCACACTGCTATGACGCCTGCAGTTCTGGAACGTGCGGACAGACAGACATCAGAGATGATCGACCGATCATAATCAAACACCTCGCTACACAACTGGACGCCTCTGTTGGTAGTCCTGATACACTCGACAAGAGCTCACAAAATTTCTCTGGACTGTTCTTCGTCATTCACCCTACAGCCCACATCTCGCACCTTCAAATTTCCATCTGTTAGGCTAAAAGAAGGATGCACTCTATAGGAAGCGATACGCTGATGATGAGGAGGTTATTGATATTGGTTGCGAAGTTGACGAGTAGTGGTACCACGCTTGCGTAGAGGCGCTCTCCGTAAGGTGGCGTAAGGCTGTCGCATTGACGGAGATTACGTCGAAAAATAGGGTTTTGTAGGCAAAAGAACCGTGAATATGTGGTGTATTGGCATCCTGAATAAAACCAACCTGCTTTCAGAAAGCTTGTAACTTCCCCACACGATAATAAATATTGAAACTAAAAAATTATTATGGGGCCAAGTGTAACCTCCCCACAGAAAAAATGCCGCAATAATAATTTTCATAATATAAAGTAATTTTTTTTAATATATTATGAAAATTATTATTGCGGCATTTTTGAAAGAAGTTAACAACAGTTAATATACATTACAAGATATGCGCAAGGTTGCTTCTTTACCTTCTACAATAATACTCATCCTCCAGAGTCCCGACCAGAGCAGACTGCCGACACGCGCAGGCACGCGCCGACTACTGCAGACTAGCACGGACAGAAGACAAATGCCGACTAGCGCAGACTGAAGACTACTGCATACTCGCGACAAGCAACAACTAACTACATACTACTCTCTGGTAAGAGACTCTGCCATGCCTCGCCCATCGCCGGCAACACTACGTCTTACAAGCTTATTGAACGCTTGTCTCTCTTAAGAGTCATCACGCGCAGTTTCTCAGGTGCTTCAGCAGATATTTGCAATTCTTTTCTTTCAATGTGTAACTGGAGTCAGCCCAAACAAATACTGCTCGTCACGTCTTTCGTGCATCGCCCAGTGTTAACGGCAAGCATCGGTTTGTTTCCCATTACGAACAAAATGCTTTCCAAACCTGAATTTTACAAGCCCAGTCTGATAAATTTCTGTCAAGAACTTGAATAGTGTTTGCTTCACTTTTCAGCGTGATTTTCACAAGTTTTTCTACATCTTCATCCATACTCTGTAGATCACTGTGAAGTGCTTGCCAGAGGGTACCAAGTGAGGAATTTGATGGACTATGGGCGTAAATCCGAAAAGTGCATTTCCGGTAAGAGTGAGTTGACGATTTGCATGTTTATACCTTACTGAAAAACAGTTATATTTCAATGATGTAATAATTCTGTCTTAGACCATACTTTTAACATACAGAATCATTCCTTACAACTGAAAATATTTCTTCCATTTGTGATGTATTATCCAAACCATGATGAATGGTTTACGCCTTTTTTCTATCAAACCATGATACCTCTACAAAATATCGTAAAAATTGAGTTGAAAATTGCTTTTATTATTTTATTATCCAGTTAAACTGAACATTAACAAAGCAATATATATGTTAATGGCCATTTTGAAGGCTACGTGAGGTCCTGAAATCGATCGGAACTTCAGTAAACTGTAGGGGCTGAAGCAGAAATTTTCTACGATGCTGAACAACAAATTCTGCATCTTTTCAACCGACATTGGCCGAGGAAAAAAGGTGTTGCATTAATTATTGAGCTCCCCTCGTATAATCCCACATTCATAAATTGATTCTTGAAACTTTGCAAGTGGACTTTCACGGTGTAGTTTACGTCTAGTTTCAGTGTCGAGTAGTTCACTTCCTTCAGCAACTCCCATGGATCAAACGGACATGTGCGTCTTCGGCTGTCCCTCGTGTTCATTCAGTATCCTTCCATCACGTTCTCTATATTCTCGTCCTCACGTGGCGTAATTTCAACTGGGCAAAACGACGTGGTAGGCTGTTTTGCCTTTGTGTTAAGTTTTTATATCGATGAAAAAAGTGCCCTCTAAAATTATGAATAATTTAGACAAGAATTACGGCGCACAATGCTTACATTACCACGTTCAGTTACATTACACTACCTATTATTTCCCTCTGGTGCGGCGTTAGAGTGAATTACAAGCTTGGGATTTAGAAAAAGGTGCAATCTGATATCCTAACTCCGTTGCGGTTTGTACAATTGTAGATGAAGAATTAAAAAAAATCATTGGAGATAACAATGATTTCAGTTTAGCCGATTATGAGAGATAATGCCATTTCATTATATTGGGTTGCAGATGCCGCTTCTGTTATATTTGACAAAAAATAGTTGGCCTACCATCATAGGAGATTTGTAAGGGTGGCCGGCAGCTGTGACCGAGCGGTTCTAGGCGCTTCAGTTCGGAACCGCGCTGCTACTCCGCTCGCAGCTTCGAATCCTGCCACGACGTGGATGTTTGTGATGTCCTTAGGTTAGTTAGGTATAAGTAGTCCTAAGTCTAGGGGACTAATGACTTCAGATGCTAAGTCCCTTAGTGCTTAGAGCCATTTGAATCATTTATGAGGGTGGAAATAAAGTTTTAGCCTGATCATCTACGGATGACCAGTCTGTTGCGAATGAAAAACCATTGTTGTTGTGGTCATCTTTGTCGCTGTCATTGAAGTAAGCGATCGCATACGTCCTCTGAAACAAAAAATATTCTTGTTTCGCTCAAAAGTGTAGGGCGTGTAAAATCGATTCGCCCGAGAAGACTGCTGTGCCTCGCTGCAGATGGAGCGGTGCGCAACTTGCTGCACCTTATCTTATCAAGTTTCAAGATACCTAGTACAGTGCATGCTTTTCGCTTCTGTGCTGAAGTACCTAATACAGATTACTCCTTTACGGCAACGTCGCCAGCAACCCTAAACTAATCGTTTTCTATTAATTTCACACAGCAGTATCAAACAAAATAAGGAAGACTAACATAATGAAGCACAAATTCGTCATTGTTATGTCAACTACAATATTTTCTCTGCCAACGTCACCTCTTAATTAATATTTCATCCAATCTCTCCGTGAAAAATGAAAATTACTTTAATTAAAAGGCTTTTTAAGTGACAAAAGCAATAAGCTGCCTGCTGACGTTCAACATAGTTTGAAAAATAAAATTGAAACAAGGGGCTTGATCAATTGTTGTGTTACGTTATACTTCACAGTACGGGAACAGTTTTATCTCTGTACAGGCCACTGCCATTATTTTTTTTCATTTGTCAACTTTCTCTACCCAGGAAGGCAGTCACGCCTGGTTGCCTATTGGTAAAGCGCATGTCTGGAAACCACACAATCGCGGCATCGGATCCCTGTCGGAGCACGGAGTAATTCTGTCTGCCTCTAACCTAGCATTCACTGAATTATGTGGAGATTCGCCCATAACAACATGCGATTTGGACTGCACGTTAAGCTCGTTCTTCTGAGACTAAGCAATGAGGTTGTGTGTGGATAATCAATTGTAAATATTTGGTAGCGGATTTCGAGTGGCACAGTTGCATCATAATCAACTAAAACTTCGCGAAACCTTAAGATTGAAACGATGGATTGGAACTATTTATAATTTTTTCCTAGAACTGAGTTGTACATTGTACATTACTTGAAAGTACAGAAGAGTGAGTTATATTACATATTTCAGCATGGAAACAAAAAGCACGCACTAAGCTATTTGTTTTGAGATCTGCATAGCATAAAGGAGTAAGTTTTACACTGGTCCGATTGTAGTGTAGTTTGCTAAATAGTTCCACGTTACGAGATAGCCTTTCTATTCAAGGATACCCGTGAGTCTGAGTATTAGGACGCGAGAGCTAGTGAACACTGATCTAATAGTCATCGACACTTTTAAATGTTTCTTTCTCCGGAGTAGGCAACTGCCGGTTGAAGCAAAGTTCTGAGATGCTGTTTAACTGCGTGTCACATATCCAGTCAAAATATCAGAAACAAATGTAATGTAATGTAGGCGAGTGTAATGAACAAAAGTATGTATTTGTTTCATAAAATGAATAATTTGGCTATTCCTGCGACTGTTTTCCTGTATACCAATAGCTGCCACATTTTTCGTTTCGCATTCGATGTCGCTGTCAAAAATCCTGAGGAACATCATAATTTGATCTTTAAATAAAAACCCCTTCAGTCAGGTGTCTGTTTGTTATCACCACCATATTTGATAGGATTTTTATTTAAAGATCAAATTATGATGCCACTCAGGCTTTCTTGACAATGGCCTCGAGTAGCCGGGTATTTTTGACTTGCGTTGAGACACTGTTTTAAGAACTAGACAATAACCTAATACTTGCTCGAACAGTTTACGGGTATACTGCCGGTTCATAGTGTCCAACGGGCACAACATTTCGGCGATCAGACATGTCGCCATCATCAGGTGCGCTGACGAACTGAGCTCCTGAGGACGGGCGGCCGATTTAAATCCCCTCCCCCCGCGGGCCGCTCTCTTCGCCGTCCGCGCCCACGCGCCGGCTGTCGCGAAGACGTGGGCGTCGGAATCTGTCGTAGCGTCGATGTGCTTTCTACGTCCGCCCTGGTCGTCAGTTCGTTCTTCTTGCTGAGAATCTTCTTAAATACATTCAATGTCGGGTCCCAAGCCTTGCTGAGATTGTAGCGGCAATCCCGGTTGATCAGATCTTCCCTGGTGCGAATTTCGATGCCTCCCTTATAACGCTTTCCCAGTATTGTCTGATCGCCGAAATATTGTGCCCGTTGGACACTATGAACCGGCAGTATACCCGTGGACTGTTCGAGCAACAAATACGCCTCGAGAAACTGAACCTATTACTCAATCACGATATTATTGCATTTGGCCTTTTCGGAAACGCGCGGTGACACTGCAGTCAACAAGTATAGTGGTGGCTAAGGAAAACGCATGGCACTTTTGTTAATGCTTTCAGTTTATCTTTGCATACGAGGTCTGTTCAAAATTCCAGCACATTCGTAATTTAGCGCCAATGGTGTGTTGGAGCTAAATGCGGTTGTCATCCCTGAAGACGCCTGTGCTTAATGTGTAACTGTCGGAAGTTTCATTGTTGTCTGTCTTTTAGCAACTGTTAAGTGCCGTATTGAGTAGATCGTTTTGTCGTACAGTTTGCAAATTTCGGGATGGCAGAGTTAGAGGAGAAACGGGTCTGCACTAAATTTTGCGTGCAACTAAAGAATACCCTTACAGAGACCCGCCAAATGCCGCAGGAAGCCTGCGGTGGTGAGTAAAGCCGTACTCGGTGTTACGAATGGTTCAAACGGTTTAAAAATGTCCGCACGGATTTTAAAGATGATCCTCGTTCAGGACGCTCTTCGACTATATGCTCACGCCAGGAACGTCAACGAAATTGTGCATGTCCATTGAAGACTGACTCTGCGAGGGATTTCAGAAGAATGTAACGCTTCAATTGGATCATGAGTCAAGACCGTAAAGATCTTCGCTCGCAGTCTGTGAAGAGCTTTCGGATCGCACAAATGAGAATCATAACTGGTGATTAATTGTGCGCCTACGCTTAGGATGCTGAGAACCAAGTTTCAGTCTCCACAATGGCTCGGGAAAGGTTCTCCAAAACCATAACACGCTCGTCACGTTCGGACAAATGTCAAAGCCATGCTGATAGTTTTATTTGACTTTCAAGGATTAGTTCATCATGAATTCGTGCCACAGGGACAAACTGTTACTCGATGGTACTATCGGGACGTGTTGCGTTTCCTGCTGGAAAATGCGAGAAGGAAACGGCCTGAAATATGGTGAGACAACTCATGACTCTTGCATCACGATGACGCACCCGCAAATTGATCCCTGTTGGTCCGTTCAAAAAAAAAAAAAAAAAAAAAAAGTTCAAATGTGTGTGAAATCTTATGGGACTTACTGCTAAGATCATCAGTCCCTACGCTTACACACTACTTAACCTAAATCATCCTAAGGACAAACACACACACCCATGCCCGTGGGAGGACTCGAACCTCCGCCGGGACCAGCTGCACAGTCCACGGCTGCAGCGCCTGAGACCGCTCGGCTAATCCCGCGCGGCTGTTGGTACGTTACTATTGTACAAAAACCTCTGTTCTCTGCAGACTTGGCCCCTGTGGACTTTTTTTATTTCCACACTTGAAAACCCCGTTGAAAGGACGAAGATCTGCAACGATAGACGAGATGAAAGAAAATTCGCAGAGGGCGTTTCGCGCGATCCGGCAAGCAGCTACGAAGACTGATTCCGCAAGTGGAAATGGCGTTGGGGCGGTGTATCAACTGTGGAGGAAAGTATTTCGAAGGAAACCATGCATAATATGTAAAAAGGTTTGTGTAGAAAAATTTTGTGGACAAAGTTCCTGAATTTTCTGAACAGACCTCGTATAGTATCAACCTGTTACACGCTGGCTCACAATAATCGGATCGAATGGCCCTTGCTCCCAGATGCAACAATATTGTCGTAAGCGCCAAAACTGCCATCTCGCATGAAAAAAGAAAGACAACAGCGAGAAGATAATGTCTTTCAAAAAATTCAAAAAAATGGGGTTCACATAAAAAATTTAAACGACGAAAATTTATGAAACAAATTACAGACACAATGTACAAACACAGAGTTCTAAGATCACATAAGAGGAATGAATGATGCCAAACGGAGAAAACGTATCTTCAACGTCTTTGATGCGAAACCGCCAACGAGAATACCCTGGTATATGACAGTCAAAAAATATCTAGGCGAAATGGGCGTATTACCAGAAGACAGATGAAAGCGAAACATTTTCGGAAGATATTTTAACTTTCCATCATACTGGAACGCTGCACGCACTCGTACGAGATTAGGAATAAATTTGCCTCTAAATGTAAAAATGACATTCAGTCTGCTGCTTCACGAGTGTTGCTGCGGATACAGGTTTTACTGTAAACGCTACTGCAAGCTGAGGTCTAGGAAAAACACACTCCATATCCATGCAATAAAAAGAAAATGAAGATCATTTTTGCAATCAGAGGCAAATTTATTTCTACCTCAATCTTCAGAAGAGCTAAAGAGACATTTGGCATTTTCAGGGACGAGAAACGGGCGACTTGTGCCAAACGATCGAATGTCGATTTTGATATACACAGCGAATTGAGGAAAAAGATCTGACTTAAACAAAGAAAAGAGAACCACTATCGTATTGTCTGTTAGTTTATTGTGGATCTTTGCCGGTCTGTTAAGGAAATAAATAAATAAAAATATGTATTTACTAATTGGTCACAACGTAACATTTAACATTTGTCGCCATGAATCGCCGTCTCCGCATTAAAGTACGTGGAAAAGGGGAGAGGGGAGACACATGAGATTACAGTTGTCCGTTGATCTAACGTCCAGAAGAAAATTTTGTGACATAAAACCAATGAAAAGCATTACTACCATGAGCAGCTATTAACGATTATTTATGTGTGTTAAGATAATTGCTGTGCAAGGATGCTGATTGACGAACTTTGTTATTATCTATTGATATTTCAAAAAGATAATAAATCGAAAAAGTAGCTTGGATAGGACTATGTTATGATAATCGTCGTTGCTGAAAACCTGTAGGCAAAGTGATGGCGGAATGAAGGAGTGGTAGAGGCAACCCACAGATCAGTATGTAAGGCAGATCGATGGTGACGAGGGGTGCGGGACTTATGCTGAAATAATTGACAAGGGAAACTTGGCGGAGCCGGAAATGGCATGCTACACGATACCAACCTTAGGAGTCTTGCGTGAATCAAGAAAATATCAAAAACCTTTGAACGGACATGTAACTAGCCTCACAGGAAAGCCGCTATGAAGGTCCCTGCTTCCGTTCTAAGGTCTCTGTCAAAGTAGATGTGTTACACGGCGAATGCTTTCCGTAATGTGTTCAATCATGACGTACTCAAAATGAGTAAGTCACGAGAAAAATGTAAAAGTTACTAGTAATAAAGTACTACACAATAAAACAAGATAGTAACGTACAGCTAAAATATTTGAGTCTAGCAGAGATACAGCCTGGAAAGACTGACGTAAGCAAAAGCAGCCGGCCGTTGTGACAGAGCGGTTCTAGGCGCTTCAGTCTGGAACCGCGCGACCGCTACGGTCACAGGTTCGAATCCTGCCTTGGGCATGGATGTGTGTGATGTCCTTGTGTCCGTGTTAGGTTTAAGTAGTTAAAGTTCTAGGGGACTGATGACCTTAGGTGTCAAGTCCCATAGTCCTCAGAGCCATTTGAACCATTTAAGCAAAAGCGAATCGAAGGTAATGAGTAGTGGATATAAGAAATTTCTCTAAATATTTCATAGATCTCGTAGATGCAAAAAAATTAAGAACAAATTCTTGACAAAATCCGTATTGTTAATGAATAGCAAAAACAGAAACAAACCGAACAGGTAATGTGCTCAGAGAAATGACAGGATTCTATGACAGCAAGAGATAAATGACAGCCAAAACGAGATAACGCTGAAAATAAACCCATGTTCAATATAGTCTGTAATAAACATGGAATAACTGGGAAATACTTTTAAGAACAGTGTGGACTAGATAACGATTATTCATCTGGAGAACTCAGAACCGGCTTAATTACATCTTCTTTGCTAATCTGTTCGGTTGTCAAAATTAGATATGAACTTAAAAATTCAAGGAAACTTCCGTTCAAATGATGCATCGCACATGTTTTACAACCGTTTAATGCAATCAAGGTAGATTAAAAATTTTCGAAGGTGGGCGGTCGCGAACCAGGGACCTTGGATTCAACGTTAAAGCGATTTAACTCGCGCGGCTACAGCTAATCCTACGACTGCAGTACTGCTCGCGCGGCTATAGCGAATCTAACGACACGAGTACTGTATAGTAATATATATTGACTATCATTCGTTTTACTGTTGAAGGTAGTTATTTTGTGGTTACGCTCATACCTGGGGTGAATTCCTTTAATATACATGCATAAAAATAAAAGAAAATTAGATATTCTCTTCGCTTGCATAGAGCCACATTGTTCACCGAAACTGTACTTAGAAATTAGCTTCATGTTTCACGCATGTTATTACAAATTCGAGTAAAATCAGTGTCAGAGCTTGAGAAACAGTATCAACAAAGCAGACGGACTGTAACAGAAAAGATAAAAATACCGCTCAGAGTTGGATTGATATTCCGCACAATCGTGGATTTCACCACGCTCAGAAGAATAACGCAACCAGCATCATAGCGGAGAGCTACGGGGGCAATGGCGCACGTGGGCCTTAACGTAAGTACTTCAGCGGTAGATATGCCATAAATGATAACATAGGATGAGACATTTTCCATATATGCGCTGCTTTCGCGTGTCATTTGCTTGCTCAGTGTAAACTATTCATTAAAATACAGAATTATACTCACAATAGTAATGACAGAAACGATGTATTTAAAACTGATTTAAAGCTAGACCCGCCCGGCCCGGCACACTTATAATCTGCTAGGAAATTTTATTTTTCTGTTTCTTGGAGCAGATTCATTCTTTAGACTTTATTAGCCAACTGTGTTTCTAAAGCTTTTTTTAAGTCCAGTCTTTGATATTTACTTTCAGTAACATGCATCGCAAAAACCTGTATATGTAGGTTAGGTACGGGTGAATTTCTGGGATACATTAATATTTGATATAGGGCAAAAGAGCGAATGGCGAGAACCTAAGCAAAGATACGCAATAATAATACGGACTTGAGAAGACATTTGTGGGTATCTTTTTAACAGCAACATGTATGACATTATGGTAGAGGGAGAGTACCCAACACTCTAAGGCAGCCAACGCTTGGTCAGGCGGTAAAAGACATCTTTAAATTAATCAACCAGTCAATGAAAAATATTTTTAAGTGTGAATTCATTGTTTTTTCTTTTGAAAACCATTCTAAAATTTTGTCCCTTTGGTTATTCCAACGACACAACCCAAAGCTAATTACGATCTCGACCATAGTGAAATAGACAGCTAATTACGATCTCGACCATAGTGAAATAGACATGGTAATGTGACAATATAGAACCATGTTCGAGCATAGACTGTTCAAGTTCGAAGTAACGTTAGCTGTGCGGGTGGTGCGTCAACTTAAGTCTTAGCGCCTTTATGTGTATTAGATTTGTTGACGATGAATGCAAGGAAGTAAGCGGCAGTGCTGGCGTAAGAAAAAGAATCATGCATCCAAGATGTTCAAAGTTCAGCAAATCGATGGTGTGGAAATACAAAAGGAGAGAAACCATACTAAGGAAGCGGGAACTGAATTCCTGTTAAACAGAATAAGA
Source organism: Schistocerca piceifrons (assembly GCF_021461385.2). Classification (NCBI taxonomy): domain Eukaryota; kingdom Metazoa; phylum Arthropoda; class Insecta; order Orthoptera; family Acrididae; genus Schistocerca; species Schistocerca piceifrons. The sequence continues at coordinate 284,765,223 of NC_060142.1, read as the reverse complement.
TAATATTTCATTGGTGACAGCAGCCACAGGTCTCTAATGAGATAATGGAGTTAATAAAGAAACGACGAAAAACCAAAAATCTGAGTAGCAACGGTACTGTCATACAGAAATAAAATTGTCTGTAAGTTATGTATTTCATCTAGATACCGTCTTTTGCAACTAACAAAACACTTTTCATCTATTCATACTAGGCGTCACAAGTGGTCTGCATTTTTATATTCTTTACACGTGTTCTCAGGCTCTTCTGTTGGAAATAAATGCACATAACATAGATTTGCAACTCATAGCAGGTCACAATCATGTATCTCGCTACAATAACCTTTCCTGATAGGCGCTGCCCGAGGGCTTGGTCGCTTTGCTGGGTCGAAGCTACTGAAGCCTACAGAAGATCCAATGAACACGCGAAACAATAGAAAAATGAAATCCATTGAAGGAAATGTAACCGAATCACGTTTCGTTAGAAACAAAATAAACATTAAGACTTAATTTTTCTTATCTACTTGGAAAAGATAATTGAAGCAGCAACGGAGGAAGAATGGTTGCAAATATTAATGATATTAACTGAAAGATTGAAGGAAAAGAGATGATGGATGGATGTTTCGAGATGGGTAGAAAACTGAAACTGGTCACGGACATATGGAATTATAGAAGCACAGTGATCAAAGATGAAAAGGGTAACAGGGTAATGAAAGCAAAAAAATAAATAAGGTGGGAAGAATGAAACAATAATAGGGGAAACTCTATGGCTGCCAAGAAGAAATTTGACCAACTGAAATTAAGGACATAGTTCAGGAAGATGACGGAGGAAATTTAAGCTTATTTTTGAATTTTAACAAATTGTCCACGAATTCGGCTAGAACAAATGTCCAGGTACTGATTAAATGCCTGAGGATTACAGGAACTGGGCAAAGAATGAAGCCGGAGCTACATGAGCTACTGAGAATGGTTTTGGTGATATAAAATGTCTGTCCTTGACTCATCTTTTGTTTTTTGTTTTGTTTTTGTTTTTCTCACTAGCGTCGTCAATCGTAATGGAAGTTATAGCAAAGACCCATATTTTTTCAGTATATTCATATTTTCTTATGAGGACTGGATCACCAGTCTTTAGGTAATTATGAAAAGTAGTCATTACCTTACGCTGTTAGAAATATTTATCGTGATTGTATTATCGACATTTTGTCATTTTCAAGCGTAGTGGGATGTTAAAGACCACTATACATTGTTGAGACGTGACAGGCTAGAACACGGTTTCCATCTGTGTTCCATTATGTCACGACTTAACGTTGATGCTTGTTTGTTTATTTTCAGTCTGTTAAGTCGTATGACGTCATATGTTTTGCCAACTCTGGGTCGTTATTCAGGTGTCTTGGAATTCTAGCTCTGCTATTTTTGTAACATATTCGATCATGGGATTTGTTAATGACACTATTGACTCATTTCGAACATAATGAGACGGCTTTTTCCTTAATCATTTTACAGGCGTGTGCTCCATTGAGAAGGTTTCATTACAAAAGGACTTCCAGCAGAGTTAAAAAATTTGAGTAATAAGCCCGAAGTATTCAAATCAAAGTTGAAAGGTTTCCTTCCGGCACTCTCCTGTTCTACAATGGTGTTCCCAGTAGCATTTGGGAACTTTTCTCTATGTGCTCGTCTTTCATATACGCTCCTGTTCGTGTTTTATTTCTTCTGTTGACACAGTTCACAACCAGTATTTAAAATAGACACTGACTGGTTTTATGTCGAAGTAGCTCTGGATCGTATGATTACACGGAGCTTGATAAATAAATATCTAAACAATATTAATGCAGACTGAACCATAGTCTTGTTTCTCAAGAGCTACCAGTAAAGGAGACTGTTGTAACTTCGCAATATTACTCACAGTTTTGCCTCTAGCCAACCATGAACCAGAAGCTTAATATATTGTAATATTTGACTTTTAAACGATACCATTCACTGTTCGTGTGTTGCAATATTTTCTGAAATTACTTCGGAGAAGTAACGTTTTTCCATATGCGAAAAAATGTTCCAAATTGCAACATGACCTTCTAAGAACAAATAGTCTATTGAAATTTAAAACTGTTGCAATCATGAAAATGTTGTGATAATCCTATTCAGTAGTCTGTTACATATTACCCCACTATCCACCAATAATCGGCAAGTGATATGAAATTAATTAGAAATATTAACTAAAGAAGAGAAGTTAAATACATTCTGAAACAGAAGCTATTGGAAACTAATACAAATTTCCGCTTTCAAACGGGTAAAATTGATCAGACATTAAACAAACTCAGTTCATTTGCAAATATCACATGTTCCATGGTAGAAGATGTACAGCTACAATGTAGAACATGCTGAAAGGCCGGCGAAGTGTGGCTTAACTGTTACATAACTAGTTCTAAAAGTACATACAGTTTTATTAACCATAAACTTCTGTAACTGAAGAATTGGCAATATCTTCCAAATAGCTTTAATGTACTACGTATACAGCAGTTAAGTATTTAAAACTCAAATTGCTTACGAACGATTTATAAAACATGACCTCATGTCTCACAACGATAAAAACAGTACGTAATGCCGGAAACTGCTTATGGCGGTGGGTATTCCTTCACGTCATTCTAAAATCGGTCACTAGATTGAAACACCAATCAGGAGACATCATGTGTTCCTAGGTGGACTAACCTCCAGGTACGATACCGATTTGTTGAGACTGACAATGAGTAAAAAGCTTTCTCAATCTTTGTGAGTCCAAGACAGAGTGGTAATTCACACTTCTCTCTCTGTTGCGTAGTTTCCTTCACGTCTTCCTGGTAGCCCGTTGTGATGTACCAAGTCTAAAATCAGCCTGCTCCTTCGCCTGAGAAAATCTAAGGTTTTTTTCTATATAGGTGGTAATGTTGGTGTACAGGGTGAATCAGGAGGAATGGTACGTGCTTTGAAAGGTGATAGGATTAGTGGATCCGGAAAAAATAAGACAAATGCAGGTATGCAGGTGATAATGAATGAAACATTATGATCTAATGTTTCGTTTAACTGTGTATATTTCTTCACAAAATATGTTCAAAACGACCACCATCAACTGCAATGCACTTTTCGTCTCTTGTTTCTAATTTGAGCTCGTTGGTACGTTCCTTTGCTTGAGCACATGCACGTAAAATACGAGGAGACGTTTCTGTTCTGTGTCCACTCTGCGCTTGTAGATTTCGCGCTTAAGCCAACCCCACAGACAGTAATCTAATGAAGTAAGATTGGGTTACCTCGGTGGACAAGAAATGACTCCATGGCGATCGATCCATCGCCCAGGATACGCTTCAGTGAGGTACAAGGGGCATTTGAAAAGTCTGTGCAAAAATAAAAACTACTTACATGTTTGGGGTAAACCTTTTTTATTTTTCGACATAGTCTCCTTTTAGACTTATACACTTCGTCCAATGCTGTTCTAATTTATCGATCCCATCCAAATAATAGGAATTGTCCAAGTCTGCAAAATAGCTATTAGTTGCTGCAATCATCTCCTTGTTTGAATAAAATCTTTGTCCGGCCAGCCCTTTCTTCAAACTGGGGAACAAATATTAGTCCGAGGGAGCCAAGTCTGGAGAATAGGGGGGATGTGAAACGAGTTGGAATCCTATTTCCATTAATTTTGCGACCACAACTGATGAGGTGTGTGCGGGTGCATTGTCGTGATGGAAAAGGACTTTTTTGTGGTCCAATCGCCGGCGTTTTTCTTGCAGCTTGGTTTTCAAACGGTCCAGTAACGATGAATAATATGCACCTGTAATAGTTTTACCCTTTTCCAGATAGTCAATCAGGATTATCCCTTGCGAATCCCAAAAGAAAGTCGCTATAGCCTTTCCGGCCGAAGGAATGGTCTTCGCATTTTTTGGTGCAGATTCTCTCTTGGTAACACATTGTTTAGATTGTTGATTGGTTTCAGGAGTATAGTAATGTATTCATGTTTCATCCACAGTGACGAAACGACGCTTACAGTCTTGCAGATTCTTCCTGAAAAGCTGCAACCCATCCTTGCAACAGTTCACACGGTTCCGTTCTTGGTCAAGTGTAAGCAATGGCGGAACCCATATTGCGGGTAGTTATCTCATGTCCAAATGATTATGCAAGATATTATGTACCCGTTCATTCGAGATGCCTACAGCACTAGCAATCTGACTCACCTTAACTCTTCTGTCATTCATCACCATTTCATGGTTTTTGTCAGTGATTGCTGGAGTCGTAACCTCCACAGGGCGTCCAGAACGTTCAGCATCACTTGTGCCCATATGGCCACTCCGAAATTTTGAAACCACTTATAAACTGTTCTAATCGAAGGTGCAGAGTCACCGTAATATTTATCAAGCTTCTCTTTAGTCTCCTGAGGCGTTTTGCCTTTCATAAAGTAATGTTGAATCACCACGCGAAATTCTTTTTCGTCCATTTTTTGACAATCACTCGGACTTCCTTGATTCACACGAATGCCAAACACAAAGAAATAGACCAATATGGTTTAAACTTGGTGTGCGTTCTTTTCAAAGGTGCTACGTCTCGTCTCGTCTCGCTAAAATCACGGACATCCTCTGTCCGGAGATGGGGGAGGCTAAGCAGCAGTGCTGCTATTTTCTTCCTTTATCTCGGACTTTGCGCGGACTTTTCAAACACCCCTTGTACTGTGTCACTGGCCGTATGGAATGAGCAGGAGCTCCGTCATGCTGGAAATACGTTCGACGTCGTGCTGGCAAAGACATATCCTTCAAGTATTTTGGTAACACGTTTTGAAGGAATTCAACGTACCATATTCCATTACAACCGTTATCTAAAACAACTGAACCCGTGAGCTGGTCATCAGTAATACCGTACCACACGTTCACTGGGAAACGTTGTTGAAAATTTGTTCCCATAGTAGTGTGCTGATTTCCATCTGTCCACGGTTGAGAGTTGCTCGTGTTATTGATGCCTTTGCGGGTGATCTTCAAACATCCTTATGTCTGATACTATTAATAAAACGGCATTATTGAAGTTGTTTGTTCCGTATCACCAGTACTATCACCCGTCGAAGCATGTACATATCCTTCTGACTCATCCTGTGTTGCAGACAAGAAGCTGATAGCTCTAATGTTTTTTATCTGACTTTTGTCTCCTTTTTTATTAAGTAGATTAATTACAGTCCTGTTCCAGTTTTCGTAGAATAGGTTTCGTCTGGAGACTTTCTAATAATATTTATTTTAAGTTCATTTTGTATCGCTTTGCCTTCAATTTTAACCATTTGACGTTTATTAATATTGCCAGAGATGTACTGTACCAAATTACAAAACCGTTTGCCATCATTTCACGTCTTATCACTTAATTTCAGGAGAAACTGTGGTCTAATAAGTCTAGTTTTAATTTAATTCTATAACAGCAGCTTTTGTTCTCTGCTGCGTTAAAAAATTCTGTTGTGAACTACAACGTAGGGCAGTTATTCAGGAGCAAATCTCAATTTTGTGTCCAGTTTGTTTTATGAGTTTGCTGAGTTCTGCACAATGGCCGTGGCGCTGCGAGCCGGGGCGTGTTATTACAGCAAAGGGAGCCAATATATTTCCCTGCCGACACCCGTCCGTATAACTGCCCTGCTGCAACCGAGTTTCCATTCATGGTAACGAGCGAAACGAACTGCTGCGCCGAAATATATATTTCAGGGACTCCTACTGACGGGTTAGAACCAACAGCTGCGTTAAGTCCGTTTCTTTTGATACGTCTTCAATGTACAACATAACCCAGCCAATTTCATCTGTAAAAAAATTTAGTAGTTACACAACGCACAGTTATTTACCGGCCCAGATATGTGCAAATGTTTGCCTCAGCAACTATATACATAGTCCGCAAGCCACTGTTTTGTGCGTGACGGAAGTTACCCTGTTTTACTACAAGTCATTTCCTTTCCTGTTCCACTCGTAAATTGAGCGAGGGGAAAGAGACTGTTTATATGTCTACGCCCGAGCCGCAATCTCTCAAGATATCTTCGTTTTCCTTACGTGAAACGTACGTTGGCGGCAGTAAAATCGCTCTGCAGTCAGTCTCAAATGCCGGTCCTCTAAATTTTCTCAATAGTGTTCCTCAAAAAGAACGTCGCCTTCCGTCCATTGATTGCCATTTGAGTTCCCGAAGAATCTCCGTAGTACTTGCCTGTTGCCGAACCTACCGGTGACAAATCTATCAGCCCGCCTCTGCATTGCTTCGATGTCTTCCTTTAATCCGACCTGATATGGATCCCAAACACTCGAACAGTACTCAACAATGGGTCCACTATTGCCCTATATGCGGTCTTCTTTACAGATGAACCACACTTTTCTAAAATTCTCCCAGTAAACCAAATTCGATCATTCGCCTTCCCTACTACAGTCCTTACATGTTCATACCGCTTTGCAACGTTATTCCCAGATGAAGATGGTATCTGTTACCGAAAAAGCAGATAATGAAATGATAATTAAATCGAAACCCTTATTTGCCGACAGGTGTTGTTGATATACATCAATGGGGACAGCTGAAAATGTGTGCCCCGACCGGGACTCGAACCCGGAATCTCCTGCTTACATGCAGACGGTCTCTCTCTCTCTCTCTCTCTCTCTCTCTCTCTCTTTTTATTATTTTGTTCGCTTTCGTTCGTTGCATGTGCTCGGGGCGGACGTCGTAAGACATCCGTTTTAAGTTCGTTGTTGATAGATTATCTCAGTTTTTTTTATTACAGAGGGCTGCTAACCCTCTGACCGAACACACTGAGCCACCGAGGGCACAGAGGATAGTGCGACTGCAGGGACCTATACCCTGCACGCTTCCCATCGGGGCACACATTTTCAGCTGTCCCCATTGAAGTATATCAACAACACCTGTCGGCAGCTAAGAGTTTCGATTTAATTATCATTTCGTTCTAGAGAAGCTGCATGGTCATCAATGGTATCCGTTCTTTCGGGAGCAGATACCATCTTCATATAGTTAAAGGTTGCCCGGCCATTGACCTTCTTCTGTGCGAATGCGCACCCTTTGCCCGAACTCTTACGGGACTCGTCAGCTTAGTCTGGCGCGAGTAATGAGTGAATGGGCAAACATCTATTAGGAACACTACGAGTGTAGGTTTTGGAGAGTTGGGAATGTGGGTCGCATGGGAAGCGTGCAAGGGATAAGTCCCTGCAGTCGCACTATCCTCTGTGCCCTCGGTGACTCAGATGGGGGCTGACGCGGTAGCTCAGCGTGTTCGGTCAGAGGGTTAGCTGCCCTCTGTAATAAAAACAAGCTGAGATAATGGATCAACGACGAACTTAAACGGAACGCAAACGAACAAAATGAGACTTTAAAAAAAATGGATAGAGTGTCTGCCATGTAAGCAGGAGATTCCGAGTTCGAGTCCCGGTCGGGGCACACATTTTCAGCTATCCCCATTGATGTATATCAACAACACCTGTCGGCAGCTAAGGTTTTCGATTTAATTATCATTTTATTCCCAGATATTTAATCGACATGACTCTGTCAAGCAGTACAGTAATAATGCTGTATTCGAACATTATGGGTTTGTTTTTCCTATTCGTCTGCATTAACTTAACTTACATTTTTCTACATGTAAAGCCAGCTGCAGTTTATCACACCAACTAGAAATTTTTTCTAAGTCAACTTGTATCCTTCTACAGTCACTCAATGACTGCACCATGAAGTTAGTTAGATAGTTATGATGTGGAACGTGTCAAGTGCATAAGAAACGCACAATTGAATCAAGATCTTTTTTTTTTTTTTTTTTAAAAAAAAAGGTTAACATTTTTATTACATACCCCATCTCCATAAATAGCACAAAATGCATATATTATACCTATAGAAAACATCATCAGCAAACAGCCACAGACTGCTGCTTACCCTGTCCGCCAGATTATTTATGTATATACAGGGTGACAATTATTGAACTATATGAAAAAAACGTAAATTAGTTACAAACTACGACGTACACACACTTGATTCAACATGTAAACGTCACTAATGATATTCGGACTTAGGTTATGACATGTCCGATGTGCCTGCCATCATTGGCGATGATGTGGTGCAAACGAATACAAACGAATAGGGAAATTCTGCGTGACCTGCTGGAGTGTCGGAAAAGTGATGCTGTCGATGACCTCCTGAATGGCTGTTTTCAGCTGAGCAGTGGTTTTGGGGTTACTGCTGTACATCTTGTCTTTAATATAGAGTCACAAAAAGGAGTCGCATTTGTCCAGATCCGGAGAATATGGCGGCCAATTGATGCCCATGCCAGCGGTCTCCGGGTACTCCAGAGCCAGAATCTAGTCCCAAAAGTGCTCCTCCAGGACATCAAACAGTCTCCTGCTTTGATGGGGTAGAGCTCCATCATGCATGAACCACACCTTGTCGAAATCTTGATCACATTGGATAATGGAGATAATATCATCTTCCAAACCCTTCGTGTACCGTTCGGTAGTCACCATGCCATCAAGGAACATCGCACCGATTATTCCGTGACTGCACATTGCACACCACAGAGTCACCCGTTGAGGGTTCTCGCTTACTGACGAACCCATCCAAATGAAAGTAGGCTTCATCGCTAAACCAAGCCATATGGCGCATACTAATTCCCATCATGCCCCACGCCAACCGTATAGTTTGAACGTCCTAACGCCAACCTTTCAGAAATTATGAAGATTTTATTTCGTATAGTTCAATAATTGTCACCCTATAGAAAATAACTGCGGTCCTATTGTAAGTAGGCTGTTTATGTTTTCTTATTGGCAACGTTACGTGGCGCTCTGTATGAAAATCACTGGCTGTGCTGTGTGCAGTCTGTGGCTAGATTGCATTGTTGTCTGCCATTGTAGTGTTGGGCAGCTGGATGTTAACAGCGCGTAGCGTTGCGCAGTTGGAGGTGAGCCGCCAGCAGTGGTGGATGTGGGGAGAGAGATGGCGGAGTTTTGAAATTTGTAAGACTGGATGTCATGAACTGCTATGTATATTATGATTTTTCAACACTATTAAGGTAAATACATTGTTCGTTCTCTATTAAAATCTTTCATTTGCTAACTATACCTATCAGTAGTTAGTGCCTTCTGTAGCTGAATCTTTTATTTAGCTGGCAGTAGTGGCGCTCGCTGTATTGCAGTAGTTCGAGTAACGAAGATTTTTGTGAGGTAAGTGATTTGTGAGACAGGGTTGTAGCCTCTCCCCGAAGTTATTCAATCTGTATATTGAGCAAGCAGTAAAAGAAACAAAAGAAAAATTCGGAGTAGGTATTAAAATCCATGGAGAAGAAATAAAAACTTTGAGGTTCGCCGATGACATTGTAATTCTGTCAGAGACAGCAAAGGACTTGGAAGAGCAGTTGAACGGAATGGACAGTGTCTTGAAAGGAGGATATAAGATGAACATCAACAAAAGCAAAACGAGGATAATGGAATGTAGTCAAATTAAATCGGGTGATGCTGAGGGGATTAGATTAGGAAATAAGACACTTAAAGTAGTAAAGGAGTTTTGCTATTTGGGGAGTAAAATAACTGATGATGGTCGAAGTAGAGAGGATATAAAATTTAGACTGGCAATGGCAAGGAAATCGTTTCTGAAGAAGAGAAATTTGTTAACATCGAGTATAGATTTAAGTTGTTTGGAGGGAAGAGACCAAACAGCGAGGTCATCGGTCTCATCGGATAAGGGAAGGATGTGGAAGGAAGTCGGCCATGCCCTTTCAAAGGTACAATCCCAGCATTTGCTTGGATCGATTTAGGAAAATCACAGAAAACCTAAATCAGGATGGCCGGACGCGGGATTGAACCGTCGTCCTCCCGAATGCGAGTCCAGTGTGCTAACCACTGCGCCACCTCACTCGGTATAGATTTAAGTGTCAGGAAGTCGTTTCTGAAAGTATTTGTATGGAGTGTAGCCATCTATGGAAGTGAAACATGGACGATAACCAGTTTAGACAAGAAGAGAATAGAAGCTTTCGAAATGTGGTGCTACAGAAGAATGCTGAAGATAAGGTGTGTAGATCACGTAACTAATGAGGAGGTATTGAATAGGATTGGGGAGAAGACAAGATTGTGGCACAACTTGACTAGATGAAGGGATCGGTTGGTAGGATATATTTTGAGGCATCAAGGGATCACAAATTTAGCATTGGAGGGCAGCGTGGAGGGTAAAAATCGTAGAGGGAGACCAAGAGATCAATACACTAAGCAGATTCACAAGGATGTAGGTTGCAGTAGGTACTGGGAGATGAAGAAGCTTGCACAGGATAGAGTAGCATGGAGAGCTGCATCAAACCAGTCTCAGGACTGAAGACCACATCAACAAGAAGTGATTTGTGAAAGGTATAGTTAATGTTAGTCAGGGCCATTCTTTTGTAGGGATTATTGAAAGTCAGACTACGTTGCGCTAAAAATATTGTGTCAGTTTAAGCACAGTCATGTATAATTTTTCAAAGGGGACGTTTCATATGGGACCGACAAGAAAGAAACTATGGAATCTACCGACATGACGACAGACGTTATAATTATAACAAGAGACCAGAATTTAACCAAAATTGGCGTGGTTCAAACAGAGCAGGGCACTCTCGACAAGGTGAATTTGTAGAAGTTAGATCTCCAAATCCCAATAACGACGCGCGCCAACAAAGAGACAGACAACGACTTGCACCGCAGGCAGCCACGTGTGCTGGCTGGCTCAGGGAAAAATTACATAGACGCTAACCTTGAGAAAAATTTTAGCATTATTTACCGATGTACCATATACCACATGATAATTCCACTGAAGCTGAAACTCTGCGTACTAGGAAGAATAAAGGTTTACACCACATTTCACATGTAAAACCATTTATTGAAAGATAATCTGCTTTTTAACTTTGTCTTTGCCATATAACTTTTCACTTTACATTACCAGTATGCTTTGTCAGACTTAGAATCTGTTAACATGCAACAATGTTTGTAGTTAAATATCCAGTCAAGAACCAAGGGAACATTTTTAAACAGAAATTACGAATGCATTGTTATAGTGAACAGGCGACACAGTGTTGTTATTTGTACATTCTTGCTTGTTAGTTGCACGATCACGTAACGACTATAAGGCTCTCATACTTAGAACATATACCGGCACTGCTAATGAGATTTTCATGCAACGTTTTGGTTTAGTTAAAAATACATTCTGGATTTAAAGTACTTTCAGTGAGATACCAGATGACACAGTGGTTAGTTTATGTGACAGCTACACGATTTTATCACAACGCTACTAATGAGTGACAATTTACAATGTTACTTTTGCAGTGTTTCTGTTTTATATCTGCACAGTTTTCTGTTTTATTCTGGAAAGTAAAACATGTTTTAGTAGTAACTTTTGTGGTATAGCTACAATGAGACAGCCTTTTCTGTAGAACAACAATACGTTACAGTACAGTACTTTCTTCATCACAACAATATGCTTAATCACTACGATATCTATACACAAAGCATTTCATGAGGTAAGTACATTGACTTCTGCAGAACTTAGATTTTGGAGGACGATAACTACGAGACTTCCACAGAGATTATCTTACAACATGACGCACAGTTTAGCGCCACAGTACACGTATTTGAGTGATTAATTTCGCACTTAAAACATTTATTTTTTTAAGATATTTGAAGTACAATGATACAAGGGTTTTCTGTGATACATTTCATTCCATTGCTGTAATCCGTAACACCTGAGGATATAATTACATTAATCCTCAGGAGGGTACATGCCTACTTTGTGTACCATGTGTTTGGCAAGCACAAGGACCCCTAGCTAATATGGTATTTGCTTATACAACTTTACACATCGGTACCATATTTCTCTAACACACAAATTACACAGCTATATGAGCATTTAACTGAGAGAGTCAAATATTTATTTTACTACATCAGTGACAAATGTTTACGTAATTACACAGTTGGATAACTTCACACTTATGAAATTGTATTTTGTCTGTACTTTGTGAACTGTTTATATTTTTTTGGAACCATTGTGATACTATGAGAGCTTTGAATGATGTATTTCGTATGGGATAACGATTTTTAAAGTACGTTTGAGGCAGATGACACTTTTGACATGAGCAGAGACTTTTTTTTTAGGTTTTGAAATTATTGGAGGAAGCTATGACGATTTTGAAAGTTGACTGAGGTGTTATGATGTTATTATTACGATGACTATGTGTATTATGCTGTTGCGGTATGTTTATGATCAATAAGCTGATGCTATATGAGTTATTTGAGTATGCTACGTATCTGTTATGATGAAATATTGAAGAAGTGTCGACGAATAAGGTAAGGAATAATGAGTAGTGGTTAGGGACTCTGGTTTGTGAAAAGGTTGTTGGAAACCAAGAATCGTACTTTAAGAGTTATGAAATGTGTGTAAATGCGTGAATGTATCACAATGCCGGCGAAAATTTTTTGGGCACTGTTATATTTATAGGATTTTGTTTCTACAGATTTGTAACGCAAATTCTTGACCTGTGAAATATTTTTATATGACACTGTCACTGTAGCGAAAACTGCTGTCATAAATATTTCCGTAAGAAAGTTAAGTGACCACCTGCACGTAATGCGTCGTGGGCAGCTGCGCGACAGTCGCCTGGAAAAAAGCCATTAGTGTGTGCCTTTCAGAGGCACAGGTGAAAAAAAAGAGGCCATTATCCTCGCTATTGACATTCCTTTGTAGAAAGCATCGCAAATACGACATCCTCAAACTTGAAAACATATCATTATACTGTAGAGCTCTTAATTTATGATATTTACTAAAATGCCTAATGCAACGATGAGAAACATTTCACGGCTATTGTCTTGCTAGTTGAGAGAAATGCCATATGGCTTGCTTTATGTATTTATTTACTCATTTTGTTTAATATCTAGTTTCTAGCTGCACTGCAGCATTGATTAAAATAAAATTTAATAGAAGTACTAATATAAATATTTTATGCCTACAGATCCAGTAAATAATTTTATGATCTATTCAAAAAAAACGAAGGAGCATAAAAAGACATTTCCCTTCACAGGAATTGCATACGGAATTTTCTTTTCAAGTACTTGGTAATTTCTTTTGTAAAAGAAGTTGTGTTGCACCACTTTAATTACATAGACATTAAGATGTGAATATACATTTCCCTTGTCTGCATTGTTGTCTTTAGTGTAATATTTTTTCTGCTTGAGCTATGTCATGTTTAGATATAAGTTATTGCATTTGCTGCTGCTGTTTGCCGGGCATAGTGCTACTAAATTTCACTTTGTATTACTCTGTTAAGCTAGTTTTACTACTGATTTATTTTTCTTGTTGCTGCACATTGGCTCATATTAGTTGTAATGTTGCATTGCTTGGTAATTTAGATTTACTGTAGCTTGCTTTGCAAATATCCATTTTTTTGTCATTGCTGTCTGTGTTAATTGTTTTGTGCTGCTGCATTGCCTCGTCCCTTAGTTAGCATCTGAGCTCAGTAGACTTAAGTTAGCTTAAGAGGGGGTAGACTATATAAGAGAATGAGTTATGATGAATTGGAAGAAATGCATTGAGAAACTTTAAGAAAATGGGTTGGCCAAAAAAGTAGTGTACAGTGGGGAAAACTATTTTTGAAAAAGGATGTGAACAGAATACACAAAGCAAGCTTGGATAGAATTTTTTTGGTGGAAACAAATGTTGAAATAAGAGGAAAGATATATGGAATTAACTTTTGGGGTGGACTGCAGTACCAAATGTCACACTGAAAACAAACCCTGTCCTGTATTTTTGTGTTATTACACTATGTGAATTTGTGTTTTTCCTGTCTTAATGTGCTTAGCTAATAAGAGTTATGTTGTAGAATTTTTCTGATAATATGTTATTTTCTTTGTAAAGATGTTTAGACATTATTTATTCTGTTCTGTTTTAATGCTCATGTGTGAAGTTGATGTTTCAAAAGTTATTCTGATCTTTTATGTATTTACTTATGTCATAATTCCTGTAACACTGATGTATATGTTATTTCGATTCTTCTGTAAAGCCTGCATTACCACAAATGTTATCTGTATTGTTATGTTCTTTAATGATGTATTTTGTACCGTTGTTATTGTATTCTTATGTTATAAAATTGTAATTGACACCAGTTCATCAAATTAAGCAACTTGTAAGTTCCATTTCACTGCACATGTTTCTGTTGGTCATAGTATATGGACAATATGTGAGAAGTTGGGACTGTTAGTGTTTGCATGTGTGTTAATAATTCAGCAAGGGACAGGATAACAGCATTGCTGGTTCTAAGGACAATTCCAAAAACTTTGTGAGTGCACAAGTGGTGGTTATGGACTTACTATATTATCCACAAGACTCTTCAATGGTGATTGTGCACCTGCACAGTCACAACAGATGGCTGCTGGCCATCTCTACAAGGACTACAGTGGGTCTGCATATTTGATGACCCACCAATACCATTATTTCTACAAGGACTATAGTGGGTCTGCATCTTTGATGGCCCACCAATACCGTAATCTCTACCAGGACTACAGTGGGTCTATTCTGTGATGACCTACCTACCAATATTCTTCAAAACTTCGACTGACTCTGCGGTGGGTTTGCTCTGTTGTGGCCCATTACCTGTCTGCATGTCAAGAGTCAGCACTGTCTTTCCGTTGGAAGGACAACACTACTTCTTCAAAACTGCATGGAAATCCACTACGTCCATGTGCATTTTCTTCTACTGCTCAGTCTTTGAGAAAAACACTGCAATTTTACTGTGATGAACAATCTGGACTGTCTTTATGGACTGTTAGAAAATTTTAGCTTTTGACCAACATTGTATCAATAAGTGTGTTCATTTGATTTCTTTGTTATTGTAATTATGAAAAATTTTATCAAATCATTATTGGCCACTGCCCAAAACAATTTGTAAAATTTTTTGTGGGGAGCATGGGGGCTATGTAAGTAGGCTGTTTATGTTTTCTTATTGGCAACGTTACGTAGCGCTCTGTATGAAAATCACTGGCTGTGCTGTGTGCAGTCTGTGGCTAGTTTGCATTGTTGTCTGCCATTGTAGTGTTGGGCAGCTGGATGTTAACAGCGCGTAGCGTTGCGCAGTTGGAGGTGAGCCGCCAGCAGTGGTGGATGTGGGGAGAGAGATAGCGGAGTTTTGAAATTTGTAAGACTGGATGTCATGAACTGCTATGTATATTATGATTTTTCAACACTATTAAGGTAAATACATTGTTTGTTCTCTATTAAAATCTTTCATTTGCTAACTATGCCTATCAGTAGTTAGTGCCTTCTGTAGTTGAATCTTTTATTTAGCTGGGAGTAGTGGCGCTCGCTGTATTGCAGTAGTTCGAGTAACGAAGATTTTTGTGAGGTAAGTGATTTGTGAAAGGTATAGGTTAATGTTAGTCAGGGCCATTCTTTTGTAGGGATTATTGAAAGTCAGATTGCGTTGCGCTAAAAATATTGTGTGTCAGTTTAAGCACAGTCATGTGTAATTTTTCAAAAGGGACGTTTCACTATCACACTTCGCTGGGGCACTCCGGACTTGTCTCAGTTAGCGGCTTATAGTCGAGAAGTAGTTACTACGGTCGAAAGAATCTTGGTAAAAAACGTAAATTTAGAAAATGTAAATATGTTTTTGGATAGGATCTGCTTTGAGCAAACAAAATTTTTTCTTCTTTTTACCAAGACATTTATCATCGAAATTACAGCACATCGGTGGTTTCTTTTTGTTACTTTATTTCTATGAAATAACGGGATAATTTCCCTGTGTTGTCTACTGTTCAAAGCGGGTCCAGTCTAAAATTTATTTATAAGCAGAGATGGACATAAGAATGAGCTTCGACCTCAAAATGAATCTTAGTACGTTTTGTATCCCGCCTGGGAGGCGACACGTGGGTAGGAACGGGGAAAGGTAATACAAGTCGGTACTGCAAGAGCGTGGTTTACTGGTGCAAAAACAAGGTGATAAACGATTACATAACTTTGTACGTAGGTGCGATGCTGAAGCGAAGTGTCCTGGCTGGCTACACCTTATCAAATGGGGTGAAGCAGTCGCGGAGCTCGTAGACCTCGACCGCATCGGCTAGAGGGTGCTGTCGTCGGTGTCTCTTGTAGTGTCAACCTAGCAGAGCGAACCTACGTTGTGGCATCGTAGCTATCGATACCACAGTACGAGTAATGTTGTGTTTGATATTTTGCTCAGACATACACATAATTATGAGCTTCGACCTCAAGATGAATCTTAGTACGAGTAATGTGTTTGATATTTTGCTATCTGGCTGACCACCACGGTAGGAGCCTCATAGATTAAGATATTGAAAGGATGCCCAGTGAAATGTTTGATACTATTCTTATTATTAAGGGAGATAAAAATTCCATTGTGGTGCGGGACTGAAATTCGGTAGTAGGAGAAGGAAGAGATGGAAAAATGGTAGAAGAACATGGACTGGGGGAAAGGAAGGGAAGCGAAAGAGCCCTGGTAAAGTTTCGCACACAGCACAGTTTTATCATTCCGGATACTTCGTTGAAGCATCGTGAAAGAAGGTTGTGTTTGTGTACGTGGATGAGAGCTCGAGGCACCAAAAGGTTTCAGACTGTACCTACTAGCTTCGCAGATCAGTAATGGGGAAAAAATACAGGGAATCAAGGTTTATTTACGACTTGTAAAGAAACCAGAGTGCAGCTACACAAAGTGGAAGGACATGAAAGGAAGGCAGTAGTTAAGAATGGGGTGCGACAGGTTTGTATCGACTTCTCATGTTATTCAATATGTACATTGAGGAAGCAGTAAAAGAAACCAAAGTTCAAATGGTTCTGAGCACTATGGGACTTAACTTCTGAGGTCATCGGTCCCCTAGAAAACTACTTAAACCTAACTAATCTAAGGAGATCACACACATCCATGCCCGAGGCAGGATTCGAACCTGCGACCGCAGCGGTCGCGCGGTTCCAGACTGTAGCGCCTAGAACCGCTCGGCCACTCCGGCCGGCGAAACCAAAGTGAAATGCGGTTAAGGAATTAAAGAACAGGAGCAGACTTTATGGTTTGTCGAAGACATTGTAATTCTTTCAGAGACGGAAGAACAGCTGAAAGGAATTGATAGTGTCTTGAAGAGATGCCATGAGAGGAACATCAACAAAAGTGAAAGACACATATGAGAATGTAGTTCAAATAAATCAGGCGACGCTGAGCGAACTGAACTAAGGAAGTAGTATCGTGTTGCTGTTTGGGCGGCAAAATAACTGGTAACAGCCGAAGCAGAGAGGATATAAGACGCGTGTGCCATGCGCTTGCGTAATTCCCGCGGATTTGGAATCCCTCTGTGCGCAAGAGCGCATGGAGCGCCGGTAGAGGGCAGGTCGGAGGAGAAGGTAGTTAAGGGCTGCGACGAACTGGAGGAGGGAGAGTCTGACACGGACGGTGAAGGGCGCAAGTGAGATGGTGTGTTGTGGCCAAGCGCCTGCCGTGGCCCGTTGGCAAGATTGGCGCCTCTGCTCACTGCGGGTTTGGCGGGGCCAAATGTTGGTCGGATCCGTGAACATGGCTCGTTAGAAGCTACTTCGGCAGGACGACAGTATTCGGCTTGTGCTTTGCTACTGAAGTTGTAAGCAGTTTGTGTCTATTGTGGTCGGCAGGGTTGGCCGAGCGGTTCTAGGCGCTACAGTCTGGTCCCGCGCAACCGCTACGGTCAGAGTTTCGAATCCTGCCTCGGGCATGGATGTGTGTGATGTCCTTAGGTTAGTTAGGTTTAAGTAGTTCTAAGTTATAGGGGACTGATGACTTCAGAAGTCTTCTAGTGCTCAGAGCCATTTGAACCATTTTTGTCCATTGTGATGCCGCATTGGAGTCCGGTGTGACCTTTGCAAATACTGGACAAGGTGGCGTTTGCTGGATGATTCCAATGGGTTTCCCACTACGAGTAATCTTCGTTACATCCTTCTCTCGGCG
Organism: Schistocerca piceifrons; assembly: GCF_021461385.2. Lineage (NCBI taxonomy): Eukaryota > Metazoa > Arthropoda > Insecta > Orthoptera > Acrididae > Schistocerca > Schistocerca piceifrons. The sequence goes on along the minus strand of NC_060142.1, from coordinate 284,747,306 downwards.
CTCTCTAAGCAAGCGTTTGTCAATGGGGGCTGGATTTTTCGAGAAATCACAGTGAGCATCCGATTACTCTGGATGTCACTTGATGTCACCTGGTGGCTGTTTTGATTCCGAATCCTGGTTGCCCGTTGTTATATACATAAATGTGTTCTTTATTAAGGTTTTGTCTGGTACTACACTCATGCTCATACATTAAGGATAATGCTGATACATGGTGAAACAACGCTCTGGTGGGCGGTTTGCGGGTTTAAATCACCTCAGGGTATGACCATGCGGTGCATTTGACCTGCGATCGTCGCACGGTGGCGCTGGCAGCAGTCCACATACGCAGAGGTGTGTTGGTGCATGTCAGAGTACGGTGCAGCGAGTAAGTGTGCAGACGTTTTCAGACGTGCTGATGGTAACTGTGTGTTGAAAATGGCTCAAAGAACGCACATTGATGACGTTATGAGGGGCAGAATACTAGGGCGACTGGAGGCTGGTCAAACACAGCAGGTCGTATTACGAGACCTCCATCTGCCACAAAGTGTGATCTCAAGGTCATGGCAACGATCCAGCAGACAGGAAACGTGTCCAGGCGCTACAGTACGGGACGTCCACAGTGTAAACACCACAAGAAGACCGATATCTCACCATCAGTGCCCACAGACGGCCACGGAGTACTGCAGGTAGCTTTGCTCGGGACCTTACCGCAGCCACTGGAACAGTTGTCTCCAGACACACAGTCTACAGACGACTGAACAGACATGGTTTATTCGCGCGGAGACCTGTAAGGTGCATTCCACTAACCCCTGGTCACAGGAGAGCCCGTAAAGTCTGGTGTCAAGAACACAGTACATGATCATTGGAACAGTGGTTTCAGGTTCACAGACATAGCCTGAACAGTGATTCTCGCCGGGTTTTATCTGGCGTGAACCAGGAACCAGATACCAACCCCTTAATGTCCTTGAAAGGGACCTGTATGGAAGTCGTGGTTTGATGGTGTGAGATGGGATTATGAGTGGTGCACTTACACCCCTGCATGTCTTTGACAGAGGAACTGTAACAGGCCAGGTGTATTGGGACGTCATTTTGCACCAGTATGTCCGCCTTTTCAGGGGTGCAGTGGGTCCCACCTTCCTACTGATGGATGAAAACACACGGCCCCACCGAGCTGCCATTGTGGAGGAGTATCTTGAAACAGAAGCTACCAGGCGAATGGAATGGCCTGCCTGTTCTTCAGACCTAAACCCCATCGAGCACGTTTGGGATGCTCTCGGTCAACGTATCGCTGCACATCTTCAAACCCCAAGGACACTTCGGGAGCTCTGATAGGCACTGGTGCAAGAATGGGAGGCTATACCTCAGTAGCTGCTCGACCACCTGATCCAGAGTATGCCAACCCGTTGTGCGGCCTG